>NC_136144.1:6193515-6281015 GCF_965212315.1 Lampetra planeri | reverse complement strand
CTCACAAGCTCCCAAGCTCGCTTACTCGCTCACTCACTTTCATATATGCTTGCGCTCTCATTCGCACGTTCGCCATGACAAGCTCATTAAATCGTTCACTCGCTCACTCGTTCGTGTGCACACACGCTCACTTGAGCTCACGTTCTCGCTCGCTCGACTCCTGCGTGCACGCTGAGATGTTTGTTTTCATGTGCTCGCTCACTCATGTGCACACACGCTCACTCGAACTCACATTCGCACTCGCTTGCTCGCTCACTCGTTCCCTGCGTGTACGCACAGCTGTTTGTTCTCATGTCCCCTCACTCACCCTCACACGTGGCCCTGCATGTGTCGACTGCACAGCAGGGACAGCGGCCAAGGTCCTGAGTGGCTTCGCGGTCGGGAGAATCACTGAAGGCTCGCGCCGTGGCTCTAGCAAGATTTGTATTTTTTTCCCACAGAGATATAATGAGCTCCGTGCTCCATTCTTTTACCCGCTGGCAGCGATCGACAGTGCAAGCCGTTGCGGCGTTAACATTGTCGTGAAATGTACTTTAAAAAAAAAATATAGAACTTGCGAGGTTCACTTTTAATGGGAAGGCCGGGGAGTTGAGGCGTCGGAGCACTGAAGTGACACTGCTGAGATTTTTCTTCGAATCTGGGTTTCAATCGACCCGTGGTTAAACCCAGGTTCTCAGGTGGAACGGAGGTTGATGGACTCAGTCTGATAAAGCAGTTACTGCTCGCAAAAAAAGTCATTACTTCATTTCGATAGATTCTAGCTCTGAGAATTATATTTAGTTTAAACGCCATGGGCCAAACGTTCTCTTTGTTGCAGGATGTGTGAGAAAGGTCAGCGCCGCCTCGTGTGTGTGTGTGTGTGTGCGCGTAAAGAGAAATGGTCACCCCCAATGGATTTCAAAAGTAGTTCGTGATATCTACTTACACGGGGCGATTCTCTGGCACACCGGGTAAAATTAATTTCTCCAAATTGATGCCTCGCCCTTCCGTCATGGTGTTATTGGCACAATTGTAAATAGTGTAAAAACAAAAAATACTAGTTTGACACTAAGCAAGCTCATAAATAAGCCAGCTCATGAAAAGCTCGTAGATATATTGCTCTGAACGAGGACCATTTGCCCGAAACGTCACCTGTTACACGTTTTATTTTTCCTTTTAAGGCCACAGTGGTATTGAGGGATTTGTTGATTTTGTTTCTACTTTCATTCATTGTGCTTGTGCACCACTGCCAACGTGCCATCCCAGAATTATTTACAAATGCGCCGGTAGGAAGGCGAGCGATTAAATAAATCGCGGCCGATATTGCGATGTGGCGGACGATCTTCGTGCTCTCAGCTCACAGTGGTGACGACGGTCATTTGCATAACGGCGAAATTTTTCTCCCGACTTAATTCGCCGCGTGAGAGCCAAAATCTGTTGCCGTTGGGTGGATCGGCAAAACGGTGGCTTCGCCGTTACACCGCATCTCCAGGCCGGCGACTTCACGCTCTCGTCACCATTTGCCTTTAATTTTACTTGATGGCAGTCGTCCGCGTGACGCTGTAAGAACACGCGTTGGCTTTTGAATATCAAGACCTGGGCACCCCTTTTCGGCTTGGGTTGCTGCTGAAATTCAACCGGTAAAGATTAACATGCATGAACGGCTGCACCCTGGTTATTAGGTAATGTATTGATTCACTCCATCCCCCCCCCCCCACACACACACATTCTGTTTCCCATTGCTTAGTTAAATTGTCACAATTTCCATGGGGGGGGGGGCATTATGATAAAAAAAAACATGAATTGATTTTCTTCTGACATTTTTTTTGACAATGTTTATCATTTAACACATAGGCTTTCGCGACAAATATTAATCATAATAAAGGTTTTTGGGTTAGATCTCGCTATTTCCACGTTCTTTTAAAAGGTTGTTTTTGCCAGGCTTTGTTCAGTGTACTTTTGAAGGTATTGTGTGTGTGTGTGCGTTGAACTTCTTTCGCCCCGTACGTAGCCAGCCGTGCTAATCGGAGGTGCGGGGAAAGGACAACAAACTAAACACAAAAAAGCATCTTCTTGGTCCTTTCGGTAAAGTCACGTAGAAGGAAAATAATAAAATAATAAAAATCAAACATAATAAAATATTATTCTCACGACGTTTCGGCCACAACGCAAGCAGCCGTCCTCAGGTGAAGAACAGGTCTGTCGGAAAGACAGCATCTATTATGTTTTATTTTTATTATTTTATTATTTCCCTTCTACGTGACTTCACCGAAAGAACCAAGAAGATGAATCCCTGTAGTCACGAAAGCTTTAAATCGAAAAACAAAAAAGCAGTTCTAAAGAAATGATTTTTCAATTTAGATGGCAAAGCTCAAAGCTCCAGTGGCTTCCTAATATCGGAAGAGCATTCCAGACGGCCGCAGACGCGCATCTGAAATCGCGCGATGCAAGTGAAACCTCACAATAATAATATCCAGGGCCTACCTTGGCTCCTCCCACCCTCAACCAGTATATATACAAGGACTGTTTTCTTGGAATTTCTCTCACTTGATACAGCTGTCGTGCTGTGACGGTTCCACCTGAAGACGGAGGCTTGTGTTGCCTCCGAAACGTCGTGATTTTAATTTTATTTTACTTTTATTAATTTAAATTTTTTACCTACGTGACTTTACCGAAAAAACCTAAGAATATGAATCCTTGCAGTCACGAAAGCTTCAAATCTAGAATGAAACCGTCTTTGTTCGATGGCCAGCAGCCAAAACGTTGTCCCGTGAAGACCATTGCCCCCAAGACGGTGCAAACTTTGCGTGCGCGGAGCCGGCATACGGGAAGCTCTTTGAGACAAGCCAGGCGCGGTCTTCTGTGCCGGTTCCTCGCTAATGTCGTTCCATTGGCCGTCGCTAGCCAACTGGGCCGTTGACAAATTACACAGCAAACCGTGTGTCTCGGATTCGGCCGGGCAAGTGGGTCCTATTCACCGTCTCATTTGTCGTCTTCGACAGCCGCCCATCGCATCTTGCGCTCGCTGGCAGCTGATTGCTGACGGAAAGAGGTTGCCGGCGTATTTGTAGAGAGAACCGGCGCTTGGCACGGCCTTCCATCGCGTTACGTCCTTCCATTTTCCACGGGACGCTTGAAGCGCGGTATTTTTTTTTCGCGTCTGTGCTCGGCTGCAAACTTCCCGCCCTCCTGGGTTCGCCCCTTCATCATCCCGGACCTCGTCGAAGCTGCACGCCCCCCCTCCCCCCGCCCCCGCTGCTTACTGTGATGACGGTGATTACCGATGATGGTTCAGCTGGAGATTGTGAGAGGTGGCCGAGTGAATCACCGCTTGAGAGTGCTGAGATAGCACCTCTTGAGATTCCTGGAATCGGTATTTTCCAGCCCGCCCGTCTGCGATTAAACTGGATTTCTCAAGCGTCGTCGTGGGTTTATCGTGTCAGCCCCGTCACAGGTGACTGCTCGATGAATTGCCTTCACGTAAAGTTTTGGTTTCCGCGCTGAATGTGGCTAAATCCCAACTCCCGAGGAGCAGAGGTGTTTTCGTTTTGACTGTCGTGCGACAAACGAATGCGGAGCGGGTGGGGGGGGGTACCGCTGCGTAGCTACGTGATATCCGAACACCGTGGACTGTTCTCTGCTCTTGCACAAAGGTCGCACTGCTGCGTAAAATATCGAAGCTGATCGTCTGTCTCCTGATCCGGCACTGACAGCACGGTCAAGATAAACATTCGGGAATGAACAAAATAATATTTTCGAGAATCCCTCTGATCACAACAATTGCGGTGTTGATGATGGTTAGGGTGGTGGTGGTGGTGGTGGTGCTGGTAGTGATGTTGATGTCGATATCGATGATAAAAGTGAGAGGCACGGCTTTGGTCATAATGATGATGATATTAGTGCTGCTAATATTAGTGAGGATAATGCTGGTGACCATGGTGATGATGATAATAGTGGTGACCATGGTGATGAAGATGACATTAGTGATGATAATGGTGGTTGTCATGATGATGATAATATTTGTGACGATAATGCTGGTGACCATGGTGATGTTGCTGATGATAATAGTGGTGACCATGGTGATGAAGATGACATTAGTGATGATAATGGTGGTTGTCATGATGATGATAATATTAGTGACGATAATGCTGGTGACCATGGTGATGTTGCTGATGATAATAGTGGTGACCATGGTGATGTGGATGACATTAGTGACGATAATGCTGGTGACCATGGTGATGTTGCTGATGATAATACTGGTGACCATGGCGATACCGACGATAGATACGTTCATGGCAATGCTTCCGATAACAACACCACACACGACCCTAACCCGTGTGGCACCTCTCTCCCCTCCCATCGCTCAGACCCTGGAGAGCTACTTCTACGTGCCGGACCTGGGCCAGGTTCCCGAGATCGATGTCCCGTCGTACCTGCCCGACCTTCCCGGCGTGGCGGACGACCTCGCCTACACGCTGGACATGGGCCCCAGCATCGCGCCCTCCGCCATCTCGGCGGCCAGTCTCCCCGAACTGCCCACCTTCGAGCCGGGGCCCGGTACGGTTGCTTACCGAAGTCGGCACGGCCGCCACCGCCATCGTGCTTCTACCGACCTCGGCGAGCACGTCGCTTGTCTATATACCGCGTCCGTGTATGAGAGTGTGTGTGTGTGCGTGCGTGCGTGTGTGCGTGCGTGCAACTGGACTCAATGTGAACTTCTTTTTCAAGCTTTCGTGACTGCAGGGATTCATCTTCTTGGTTCTTTCGGTAAAGTCACATAGAAGGGAAATAATTAAATAATAAAAATACAACATAATAGACGCTGTCTTTCCGACAGACCTGTTCTTCACCCGAGGACGGCTGCTTGCGTTGTGGCCGAAACGTCGTGAGAATTGTATTTTATTATGTTTTATTTGATTATTTCCCTTCTACGTGACTTTACCGAAAGAACCAAGAAGATCAATGTAAACTATTTTGGTTTTACCAGGTAAGGCCCGCTGAGCTGTATCGCTCTTTGTTTCAGAAGTGGCCTGGCCATCACAAAGGATGGCTCAACGGAAGTGGCTCATCATCACGTGGACAATTTGTAGCAGCCATAATTCTCTTGAACACGCGTTGATTCTAAAGGACCCGGAGAAGAATCTACGCAAACAATTAATAGGGGAACATGTAAACTCCTAATATACATGCGGAAGTGTTGGGATCGAACCCATGGACTCCTGTATATTAGGCGAGGTAGTAAACATCTCGTCACCGTGACTACCGCCACCAACAACAACAACAACAGCCGCCATGTGCCACTAAGTGGCGGTGACGTCACCACGGCACTTGTGCCAGGCCAGGTGCACTCTGAGGCCACGTGAAATGTGGAAGGCTCGTTGACAGGAGGTCACAGGACAGACCCAGGTGCCATGGGTTGACTGATTGAGATGACTGGCAGATGCACCGGCTGTGCCCCCTTCTGCTCCAACTTGTTGTATTTTAGCAACCACCACCACTACCATCACCACTACCACCACCACCACCTTTACCACTGCCACTTTTATCGTCACCCCCACCGCGGCCACCACCGCAAGATCACCATTGGACATAATGCAACAAATCACAACCCCCCCTCACCCCTCCCCCCACCTGTTGATCCCATTAGTTTGGCGATTAATCAATTTGTTACTTTTGCCATCGTGGCACATTCAATCCCCCCCAGCGGCTGCAGGGTTCACACACCACGCGTGCGCACGCTTCAACTCCCTTGGTTTGTTGTTTTGTTTCCTCCGTCTTCGCGTGGCCACAGGCGATGGCCTGCTGCTGCCGGTACCCTCCGGGGCTGCACCCCCACCGCCTCCGCCGCCTCCACCTCCTCCTCCCCCTGGGCCTCCGTCTGGGATGCTCCCACCGGGCCCCCCGCCCGGAATGGCCGGCGGCGGTCCGCCCGGCCCACCGCCTCCGCCGCCGCCACCGCCGCCTCCACCGCCGCTCTCCGGCCCGGCTTCCGGCGCAGACGTCCCTCAGCCGGCGCTCGGTACGACACGGGAGCGGACGGCAGAGAGAGAGGCCTGAGGGCGCTACGGTCTCGCTGGCCGGCTGCCGGCTACTCACTAGATCGGTTCGGTCGCTCGACCGATACGATCGCACGGAAATCGTTTGCAAGTCCCACCCCCCCCACCCTCCCCCGCTCCGCTTTTACGACGTTACAAATGCGTTCCTGGAAACGCCGAGTAGATCAGATCGTCGCAAAATGGGACCCCCGCTTTCCCATGTTACTTACTGTTTTGATGACGACAAAATGTGAAGGAAAAAGAAAGAAGTAGACCGGAGTTTGTTTAATCGCCTATTTTTCTTCATTTAAGTTCATCATCTGATGTATACTTGCTGCTGTGTGTGTTTGTACAAGTGGCTCTGCATGTGCGATGCGGCTCTCGAAATATATATTTTTGGTCACAAAACAAAAACACAAAACAAACGGAACTTCTTATTCTTTGAAGAAGAGGAAGAAGTTGCCGAACTCCTGATCTCAGCGGTCGGATTTTTCTGCCGACACTCTCCCGGTTCGGTCGCTCGACCGATACGACCGCACGGAAATCGTTTGCAAGTCCCACCCCACCCCCGTTCCTCGACGTCCCCGCGCGTGTGCCGCTGGACGGGAGGTGACGTCATCGGCCGCATCGGCGAGAATCGGTTGTCGACTGTACCTCCATGCACAGTCCACCTCCGATTAGCAGGGTTGACTACGCGTGGTGCGAAAGACGTTCAGCATCCATACATGTCCTCTCCGCCTCCGCCAACCGGTACTCACCAACGTGGGGAAGTACGGTTAAAAACCCCTACGGCATTGGGGTGGCCTTCATCCAGCAGCGGATTGACCAGGGGCTGTGGATTATTATCCGTCTGTCCCGCCACCCCTCCCGACCGACCCCGAGCGCTTAGGGTTAGCGGCGCCGTTTCGTTTCCTCCGCGGCTCCTCGGTGTGCCTGCGATCGCGTTCTCTCGGAGCTAGGCAGGCGGTCAAGTCCGTCCGTCCGTCCACGGTACGTGGGCCCCTACGCTCCGTGCCAGGAATCGGAATCAATGCTTTTTGTCCTTTGGTGTAATTACCAGCCTCTCTAAAAGCCTCTGTGGGAAACAAGGCTGGTGGGGGGGGGGTGGTTAGGGGGGGGGGTTAGAAAAAAGCCCCCGAACCTTCACACCACCAGATTACTCTCGAGATGGGGTCAATAATTTGAGCGCATGGGTGTTTGCGCTTTGAAAAACGGCACTTATTTGTTTGGCGCGCATTAGACAGCGGTTGATGTTGTTCCAGGTGCAGATAAAGGGTGGAAATTGCCCCTTGGATGCGGGCTCACATTTATCTGTGAATCGTGAGTCCCCGTCCGTCCCCCCCTGTTCCTCGTTTCTCCCACCTTGCGCTCCCCCCCCCCCCCACCGTGGCTCACCTGTGGCGAGAGCATTGCGATTGGATGAGTTAAAACTGCTCTTAAAAAAGCGAAGTTCGCTATCTCGTTGCACGCGCGCGCGTGCCCTGGGGCGCCCTGCGAACAATCGCGGGAGCTCATTCCGCGCGCCCAACTAAGTGGATTCTAATTCATCGAGTCACAAAGTTGCGGGGGGGGCGGGCGGGCGGGGGGGGGGGGGGCGTTGTTCGCTCGGTGGGGCCCTCGCAAGCGCCACGCGCAAGCGCGTCGTGAGTGCCGCCCTCTTTCTGTCGATCTCTCCGTGCGCGTGCCGCGCCCTAATAAGAAGTTTTGCCGGCGTCACGCATCGGTGGAGGGAATTTCGATCTGTTTTACACCCCCCCCCCCACGCCGCCCCCAACTCCATCAATCTGTCGCGGTCGGCTGAGCTTAGAGCTCGCGAGGCGTTTTGAGTCACGAGCGCTCTGGCTACGAGCAGCAGCAGCAGCAGGAGGAGCAGCAGCAGCAGCGTGGGATTTCCTGCAAGCCGCCCGGCGTTGCGAGATTAGGCCATCCATCTCTGCTTGTGCAAAGCCATCAATACATCTCGTCTGGCCACAGGTTAAGGATTTATTTTTAGGAGCTAATTCCTTTTGGTTTTTTTTTTTTAACCGATGATTACAATAAAAAAATAAATGTATGTTTATAAAACTATAAGCTTTTTAAATCCTTTATATTAAGTTCGCTTGCTTGCTTGCATGCTTGCTTGCTTGCTTAGGACCGTGCAAATCTTTCGGTCGTTTTTTAACCCACTTCCCGTGATCCAATCGAGCTGACATTTTGCACACAGACTCGTTGTGCGTGACAATTAATTTTCGTGAAATTTTTTTTCCAAAATTTTACATTGTTTAGGGAATTTTTTTTAAATATTTAATTACCAATTGCTTAATGGTGACAGACAATCATCTGACCCATAGGTGGCAGCCATCTCAAGCCAGAGGACGAGAGGACTCTAGCCGCCACGCATATAGAAGGATTTATAGTGAAAAACTTTGTTTTTACGGGTTAATTTTTTTATCTTACCAGGTAAGGTCCAACTGAGCGACGTGGGCACAAATGTCAGCTCAACCAAAGTGGCTTATCACGTGGAAATGTATCGCAACCAAATACTCGAAACGCACTTTGATTCTAAATGTGGAGGGAAAAAGTGCACGGCCCGGACGAAAATCTACGCCACGACTGAGAGAGAGACATGTAAACTCCAAATATACAGCAGGCGTCATCAGGTTCGGAATTAAACCCATGACCTCCCGTATACCAGGCAAGGTATTCAACTACTCGCCACCGTGGTGGCCCTATAATTATAATAGTAACAATTTGCAGCCCTGCGAAAATCTACTGCTGGATGAACGTCTACCCCCAACCGGATTGATCGACCGTGCTTAACCATGCTGGTTTAGGCTGGGCTGCTCAAGGGAGCAAGATAAGGGACCACTTCAAATATCACGTTGACCCTGACGGCAGCAGTGACGCCGCGAATCGAACTCGGGTCATCGGGTTCTCAGCACGGCACTCTCAACCGCCGCGCGACCTCTTATCGCCCGAACGATGCTATACCACACGTCTAAATTTACGATCGTTAATGGCAATTTTTTATTGTTATGAAAGTGGCATCACGAGCTCTCAAGCTCCGTCGATAACTTTTATCGCGGTAACGTTTTGGGCCCTCGTTTGTAACCTCACGTTTGTTCGCTTGGGGGGGGGGGGGGGTGGGTGGTGGGTAGGGGGCGGAGAGAAAACGTTCGTGTAATTTGCGCCGTTATTGACCGAAGAGCGGCAAATAAAACGATAGGTCTCAGCTCCATCTTGACCCTGGACGTCACATGACAGAGCCTGCTCTGTGCTCCGCCGACGTTTCGTCCTATCGAGGAATCGACCGAGCCGTGCAGTGGCAAGCGATGCAGTGAGACTGCCCGGTTCCTTGCTGCTGTGTTACCCTTTCTGTTTGGTGGGAGCGCACGGGTTTCTCTCTGTCTGTCTGTCCGTTTGTTAAATACCTTTTTCTCTTCACGATTTTTATCCCGATCGTGTCGGCGAGATGATAAATCATCCAATCCGTTGCACTCGCGACGCAGTGCGCGACCCTTTGCGTTCGAGAGCGGCCCACAAAAGCGGATATCATAAGAGGTTTTTGGGTGAGACCGCGAAGATGTATAAATGTGTCGTTAAACCCGCCACCACGCGACACAGCCAATTAGTAAGGTTTGTCACGTAATAAAAACTTTCAATTCGTTGCTCGTTCAGCACACCGGCGTGTTGGAGAGTCAACCCACAACATTTACAATTTGAGGACTGTGACGGTTCGCCAGTAATTGCAACCAGCATCATCGGGCAGACAGCCACAGTTGTGGAGAAATCCTCCTGTTTCGGTCTTACATCGTGCTAAAATCTCAGATCCCCTCATATTCCTTGTTACCCTCTGGTCAGCACGGTAGGGGGCAGCAATTCGAGTAATATTTACATGACAGTAAAACCAATATTAAAAATTCTCAGAGCTGGAATTTAGGCCAACTTTGTTATTTACCAGCGCCACATTTGAACGTGAAGGGTATTTTTGTTGTTGCTGCTGCTGCTGTTGTTGTTGTGCCAAACCTGCGAACATCAACTCCACTGCGCTGCAGGAGTCCGATTGAATCACAGGTGGCCGACACCCAGGTTCCCATCGCAGCGCCCTGACCACTTAGCCACACAGACACCTCGAGAGTACAACACATGTTAATAAACTTCCAGGGTCATGCGCACACGTGCGTGTGTGTGTGTGTGCACGCGTGTGTACTATAATGTGGGGAGCGGGAGTGTAGCGGTTAGCGCGCTGCGCTATGAACCTGGCGACCCGGGTTCGATTCCCGCTCACGGCCAACACCCAGTGACGATTATCTGAACCGGTCCTGGGCCTCCCCTAGGTCGACTCAGCCTCAAATAAGTACGTTTCCCCCGTTTTTTTTGCATTGGGTTTGCGGTTCGAATCCGGCAGGGCCCCGCCCTCGGTAAAATCGGCGCGGTCGTAATCGTGAGGTGCGGCGCCATCTTTGCTTTCGCGGTGGGCCTTTCACCTTGCAAAATGCAAAAAGAAAACAGTTCGGAGTTCAGGGGGCGATGTTGCTGTGCCCGCGTCATTTTCAAATCCGGCAGAAAACGTAGAACGTGACGTCGCCACACGCCAATCGGCCCTACCCTTGCCGAACGACGTCACGTTGTAAGTTTTTTGCCGGATTTGAAAATGACGCGGGCGCATCGCTCGATCGGGATTAGGCACAGCAACATCGCCCCTAAATTAGAAACAAATTTTATTTTTCATTTCACAAGGTTAAGGGCCCACTTGTCTTCTTTTCCGCAGGGGTTTTGCAGGGCGCCCCGAGCGAGATAGCGCAGCCCTCGGGGAACCGGGCCAACCTGCTGGAGTCGATCCGCCAGGCCGGCGGCAAGACGTCCCTGCGCAAGGTGAAGGAGCGCAAGTTCGAGAAGAAGAAGCAGAAGGAACAGTCAGGTACGACGTTGGCTCCTCCGCTGCTACACAACATAAGTTCGAGAACGCATCCATACATACGTAGCGAGTTCGAATTTAGGCGCACACAACTTCTTGGGAGGCAACACTAATCTGGCTGTGACGGTCCCACCTGATGACGGAGACTTGTGTTGCCTCCGAAACGTCGTGATTTTTGTTTTTATTTTATTTTACTTTCTACGTGACTTTACCGAAAAAACCTAAGAAGAAGGCAACACTTATTTCTTACTGGACACAACAGTCAACTCTTACATTACACAAAGGGTGGTGACCACCGCCCTACTCCGGCTAGCACACACACACTCCTCTCTCAGCTACTCTAGCGGGACCCAGCCAGGTGGGCTACTGGCAGGTCCGCTCACTGGAGGCCTTGACTCTTCTTGGCGTCTTCACGATGCGTCTTCATTCTTGATACGGGCAGCCCCGAACCTCGTGAGGAGGCTGCTTATATGGGCCTCGGCGTGCCCCGGGCCCCACCCCGGCCACGCCTCAATTCTAGAACCCTCTCGAAGCCCCCCCACCCCCCCCCCCTGCTGTCCACGTGCCCCCCGAGGTGCACACTGGGCCCCCGGCCTCCACCGGGATCTGGTCACGTGTCCAGCCGGGGTCACAGAGAGTGCCACGACCTCACAGCACCTCTCGAGTCCAGAACCGGCCCTGACGTCATTCCCGCCTCCAGCCGGGATGACGTCATGTGTGCGTGTGTGTAGACCTCCCCCGCACGGTGATGTCACACGTGTGCGTGCGTACACGGTAGTGATGCTACACATACGTGTACGATGCCACCATTCGTATTTCACCAGGCAAGGCCCACTCAGAGCTACGTAGCGCTTTGTCAGAATCGACCCGGCTACAAACGACGACTCGACGAAGGGAAGTGGCTTATCAAGTGGAAATCTATCACCACCGTCGTCGTCATCATCATCACGATCGATGGGCGGATTGCCCGTAGGCATCCGCTGCACATTTCATCATTTCTTTCCACTTTCCTGTGTCGTGTGCGAACTTGCTCAAGCAGTGGGCCAACATCTTCCTGGCACCGATGCTTTAACAGTGCTCGGATGGGCCACCACCGATGCGTAACAGGTGTCAGAGGCTGCTGTGGTGGAGCTGTGTTTGGGGCGGTTATTGAATTGCACTCCTTTGCACTATGGCATCCGCCTTCGCCAACCCTCGCTGACCAACGTGGTGAAGTGCGGTCAGTGAACTCCTAGCAGCGAATTGGCGAGAGGTCCCGTTCACGTGCGCAATGTGAACGATGGTAGCGCGGTTTTAACGGTAATAGTGCGCGGCTGGAGAGCGATTTGATTAGAGTGCGTAACTCACGGCTGAGAGGTTGCGAGTTTAAAATCCTGGTCTGGGGCATTGACTGGGTCCGGTGTCGCTCGGGGGATAGATTCAATGAATTCCGCTTTGTGGGGGAGTCAATAGCGGCCGTGGTGCCATCACGGAGATTGGCCAACGCCGTTTAGAATTTGGGGACGTTTCTGACACTGGCTGCGGGCAGAGCCGTCCGTAGGTGGGGAGGGGAGAGGTGGGTTGTGTGGGTCCCGAGACGAATCACACACCGTGTGACCCCCCCCCCCCGCCCCCCCGATTGCCTTCAAACTTAACCACAAGTATTACATCTGACACGGTGACGTCAAAGCGAGGGGGGGGGGGTCGGGGGGGGGCCGCCAAAGTGCGGGGCCCGGGGCGGTCGCCCTGGGGGGGGGGGGGGGGGAGGGCTGTGGCTGGGGGTCACGAATAGCAACAAGAGTTTGCCCACACTGATTTGAACTGTCCCAGACGATTTGACTTAATGCAGAATAATATTCATAAACGGACAAATCGCAGGCACCGCTGCTGGTTTTCGGTTACACGTACATGTTTCATCGAGGGAATGTGGAGGAATGTGATTATAATAATAAACGTGTTTACCCAGGAAAACCACACCGAGTCCGAAGACTGATTTCAAGGAGGGTCCTGCTACATTGCGATGGTTGCATGACACCAATGCCGTCGCGTGTTATTCGCTATGGGAGGAAACCGGAGAACCGGGGAGGGAGCTTGGAGACGCCGGAGGAAACCCGGACAGAGCAGGGGAAGAACATACAAACCTCCACACAGAGAGGGGCGCTCCAGGCAGGGAATCGAACCCAGGCCCCCAGCTGCCTTCGAGGCACGGGCACTACCACTGCGCCACTCTCCGCCGCTCGAATGTGAACCGCTTTGGCTCACGGACAGGCGCATCTCCGCTAACCGTGCGTACGTATGTACGTACGCACACGTACGTAGCCAACCGTGCTTATCGGTGGTGCGTGGGAAGGACATGGGCCTCCCCGGGGTTGACTCGGCCCCTAACCATTAACCGACGTGTCCCCATCGCCACCTGAGTGGACTTCCTCTCGCTCTTGCCTCGGCTGTATGTACCGATGTTGAACTTCTTTCGCACCGCATGTAGCCAACCGCGCTCATCGCGGGTGCGGGGGAAGGACAACAAACTGAACACAAAAGGAGGTCCCAGAGAAACGAGTTGACCGCTCGGGCAGCAACGGCGGCAACGGCCGTCGACACCACCCGCCCTGTTGCCTCTCTCCCGTCCACCATCGCTATCCGTTCTCTCTCTCTCCTTCCTTCCTTCCTTCGTGAGCGATTACACCCCTCAGTTGTTAGGACGTGTGCTGTCGAAGCTGGGGGGTTGTGGGAGGATGGGGGGGGCGGCAGGATAGAGAAGGGGATGATGCCCCCGGAGAGGGGGGTGGGGGGGGGGGTAGGTGGGTCGATCGATGTCTTGAAAAGGTCGTGTGCGTTGAAGACGAATAATGCAACGGTATCGATCCGAGACGGTGCCATTTGCTCCCCGCTTGCTAATTGAAGCCGCCGCGATGTGTGCAAGACGCTTAACCATCGCCAGCCAGGGCCGCGAGGACAGGCGGACAGCGTCTCAACGCTGTGTGCATCAATTAGAGAGAGAGAGAGAGGGACGTGGAACGACGCAGTGCCCCCGATCCACACATAGGAAGGAGACATCACGGATATGATGCACTACTTCTCCGCTGTCTGCTGACGCGGTTACCTGGTCTTGGCCACCTGAATG
Organism: Lampetra planeri; assembly: GCF_965212315.1. Taxonomy (NCBI): domain Eukaryota; kingdom Metazoa; phylum Chordata; class Hyperoartia; order Petromyzontiformes; family Petromyzontidae; genus Lampetra; species Lampetra planeri. The sequence continues at coordinate 6,267,004 of NC_136144.1, read as the reverse complement.
TGACATTGTCGTTGTTTGCTCGGCGTGTAAACGTCAGCCGTACGAAAGAAGAAGAACGGAGAGAAGGAGAGAGTCGTTAAGTTTGGTCCGCGTGTTCAAGCTCACGTGGTTCGTGATGTCTCCATCTCCCCTGGCTTGCTAATATCGGAAGGAAGAGCGTTCCAGACGGCCGCAGAAGCGCACCTGTACGCATGTTGAACTTGTTTCGCACCGTACGTAGCCAGCCGTGCCAATCGGAGGTGCGCAATGCGCCCGATTTCGTCAGAGCTCGGAGGCCAAGCTAAGCAGGTTTGAGCCTGGATTGCTCTTGGATGGGCGACCACCATTCACGGCTTGCGAGAGAGGGGCTGCCGGGACTCGGTGGTGGGTATCGGCGGGGCACACGTAGCAAAATCTATAGTTGCCCTGTACTTCTATGCTCCCGCGTCTACTCTCCCCAACCCTCCCCCCCCCCCACCTTCACAAACCTTCAGTTTAACACCTACTGTAGTAGGTTTTCACAACCAATATCATCCGTAATGTAGTTTTTGTTTGGGTAATATGTGTCGTTAAACCCGCCACCACCCGACACAGCCAATCAGTAAGTTTGTGTTTCGTAAACAGAACGAGGCCGTATCGTTTGGGTCTTTCGGTAAAGTCACGTGGAATGGTTAAAAGAACAGAACAAAAACTACGAAGTTGCGATCGAAACGTCGTAGTTTCTGTTATTTTCTTTGAACCTATCTCCGTGGCTTTACCGAAAGACTCAAAGGATATTAATTCCTGCAGTCACGTGGCCAATTCGTTCCTAGTGTAATGGGTTCTGGAGACACTTGTAGAGGTAACTTCTTTATTACAATACAACACTCCAACAGTCCTGGTACTCTGTTACAGCCTAGGTACACAGCCTAGGTACACAGCCTAGGTACACAGCCTAGGTACACAGCCTAGCGACACAGCCTCGCGACACAGCCTAGGTACACAGCCTAGGTACACAGCTTAGCGACACAGCCTAGCGACACAGCCTAGGTACACAGCCTAGGTACACAGCCTAGCGACACAGCCTCGCGACACAGCCTAGGTACACAGCCTAGGTACACAGCTTAGCGACACAGCCTAGCGACACAGCCTAGATACACAGCCTAGGTACACAGCCTAGCGACACAGCCTCGCGACACAGCCTAGGTACACAGCTTAGCGACACAGCCTCGCGACACAGCCTAGGTACACAGCCTAGGTACACAGCCTAGGTACACAGCCTAGGTACACAGCCTAGCGACACAGCCTCGCGACACAGCCTAGGTACACAGCTTAGCGACACAGCCTAGGTACACAGCCTAGGTACACAGCCTAGCGACACAGCCTAGGTACACAGCCTAGGTACACAGCCTAGGTACACAGCCTAGGTACACAGCCTAGATACACAGCCTAGGTACACAGCCTAGGTACACAGCCTAGGTACACAGCCTAGGTACACAGCCTAGCGACATAGCCTAGGTACACAGCCTAGCGACACAGCCTAGCGACACAGCCTAGGTACACAGCCTAGGTACACAGCCTAGGTACACAGCCTAGGTACACAGCCTAGCGACACAGCCTAGGTACACAGCCTAGGTACACAGCCTAGGTACACAGCCTAGGTACACAGCCTAGCGACACAGCCTAGGTACACAGCCTAGGTACACAGCCTAGGTACAAAGCCTAGGTACACAGCCTAGATACACTACTCTAGCTACGCTCTGGGGTCCTCCGGCTACAACTACCCTAGGGGAGGCTACCTGACCCGACCCAGCCAAGGTGCGGGTCTAGACTCTGGCTTCCTCGGAACTCGCCCTCACAAGGACGTAGAGCCGGGAGTCCCAGAGTCCCACCACTGGCCCTCACAGCGTCCCGGCCCTCACAAGGACAAGCGGGACGAAGGGGTCCAGGGTCCTAAGCTGGCTGGCGGGTCTTGGATCTTGAGCTGCAACTGGCCCCGATCGGCCAGGGAGCTGCCCTTTTATGCCTCGTCCCCAACGAGGGGTGGGGTTGTGTGCGCCCCCAGATATCCCACAGAGCACACACAGCCCCCCCCCCGTTGGTGGCGCCAAGGGGCTTAACTGTCTGGGGTGCCTGGGATCCCAGCGCTTGGCGCCGAGGGCTTATCTGTCTAGGGTCCCAGAGCCCCCAGCAGCCCCTCCCCTCTTATGGCACTACACTAGTACAGCACACCGGCAATCCAGGCTCAGCCCTTGCTGGCAAGCCTGTCGAGGTTGACTAACCCCCACGAACCCGCACGGCGTGGGCACAGAGGCCGACATCTGGCGGTGGATTTGCAAAAGGGCCGCGAAAACGTCACGCACGCGCAGAGCGCCTAATGAGTTTTTTGTACGACTATGAAATAATTTTTATAAGCGTTGTTGCGGTGATATCACTGGTCAACACACTTTTTCTGGCATAAGGTATTCCAACGGTTTTAAGGTGATTTTGGGGTGCTGATTCCAAATCTGGCATCAGTTTTTGTCTATCACATCAGGTTTTTGAGATATCAAATATTGCATTTTCAATAAAAACTGCAGAAGAAAACTATTAAATAAATGTGGATATCTACATAAAATCATATTAGAAATACACTATCCTAAAAATACAGCACCATATTTTAACACTAAAGCAGTCACTGACTCGCAACAACTTGCAATCATAAGTGACAGCGTTAATTTCAGGTAAAATCAATGAAAATGGGGTATGCCTATAGCATAAGAATGAGATGTGATAGAGCAAATCTGAGATCAGATTCGGAATCGGCACCCTGAAATTAGTCTAAAACAGCTGCAAAAGTCCAGGCCAGAAATGTAATTTTTTTTTTTGTTGACCAATGTATTCGGTTATTGAATTCAAGCGTCGCTTCATTCACGACGCGTTGATCGACGGCGCGGGCGGGGCTTGGCACGCTCCCTCAACGCCAGCACTTGACGCGAATCAAATTACGTGCCAGTTTTATTTCACACTTTTATTTTGCGTTCCAGAAAACACGCGGTATGCCCCCCCCCCCCCCTGTTGGTTTCTCCCCGGCACAACAGATGGCTCCTGGTCCCGTCTTGTTAAGAGATTTTCCTAATTTGCGCGCTGTCTGTCCTAGAGACACGGGTGTACGTACGGGGGCCGGGTCAGGTATAATTAGCAGAGATGGCACGTTGGAAGAGAATAATAGTACATCCGAGCCAACGCTGACGGGGGGAACGCACCTCTGGTTTATGGAGCATCTGAACGCGAGGCTGCTGCAAAGATATCGTTTGTTTTGGCACGTGTGTGTGTGTGTGTAATGGACAACAGCAGGGACATGTACAGTGAGGGAAAAGAAGTATTTGATCCCCTGCTGATTTTGTACGTTTGGCCACTGGCAAAGAAATGATCAGTCTATAATTTTAACGGTAGGTTTATTTGAACAGTGAGAGACAGAATAACAACAACAAAATCCAGAAAAACGCACGTCAATAATGTTATAAATTGATTTGCATTTTAATGAGGGAGATAAGTATTTGACCCCCTCTCAATCAGAAACATATTTCTGGCTCCCAGGTGTCTTTTATACAGGTAACGAGCTGAGATTAGGAGCAGGGGATCAAATACTTCTTTCCCTCACTGTAAAGTGGCGTTGTGCGGGAAAGAGAAGGAAGACATGGCAGAGAATGTCTCGTGCCAGAAAGATGTGTCACGACCTGAGCATATTGGCGCAAGACGGAGGAAAGTGGAAACAAATGATGAAATTCTATATTATTAACATTCCTTCCTTTATTAATTCTAACCTTACTCCCTCCCTTTGATACTGCTAATCCTGCATAATGACTTTAAACCCCTCGCCAAACCTCCTACGCATTTCACAAGTAGTACTAATCGCATATCTGCATTTCCCATAAATATGCCAAATTCCTCTTGATATGGAAATTATTTTGTCAAGACGCTCTTCGCCCCTCCATCCCAGCATAAATAGTCGCTCCAAGCGTGGGGCGTGCCATTCAGAGTCTGTCTACTTGACAGACTTGTTCTCCACCTGAGGACGGCTGCTTGCGTTGTGGCCGAAACGTCGTGAGAATGATTTTATTATGTTTTATTTTTATTATTTTATTATTTTCCTTCTACGTGACTTTACCGAAAGAACCAAGAAGATAAATGATGAAATGTGCAGTGGGACACCTCCTGGCTATCTGCCCGTGGATCGTGATGATGATGATGACGATGGTCTATCCGGGAGAGATTCATCAAGTCTCAAGGCTCTTTTTGTTGTTTGTTACGAAGGTTCCTTCAATTCCAGATTTGAAGTTTTCGTGACTGCAAGGATCCATACTCTTTGGTTCTTTCAGTAAAGTCACGTAAGTAAAAAAAAAATTAAACAAAAGATAAGAATGAAAATAAAGAATAAAAATAGAAATAACTAAATGAAATCACGACGTTTCGGGCGCAACACAAGCGTCCATCATCAGGTGGGGACAAAATTTATTGATATATATTTTTATTTCTTATTTTTATTCTTATTTTTTATTTCATTTTTCATTTTTTATTTTCACCTACGTGACTTGACCGAAAGAACCAAACAGTATGGCTCCTTCAGTGCCACTGCTGGCCCTTCTACCAGCGGTGGCACGAGCAAGCCATTGCAGGGCTGCACCTCTAACTCCTGCCTCTTCACCTCCATTGCCATGCTTGTGGGTGGCCACTGCCCCACCGTTCCACCCTCTCTTAATTTCTGCACCACGAGTGGCTGCTGCTACATTTATCGCAACGTAGCAAAACATTTTCATCGAACCTTGAATCTAATAGCAACCCTGAATCGGGACAACTCGTCGAAACGCCCGGGAGAGACCGGGAATGAATCGCTCATCTTTGCCATCGTCGTCATCATCATCGTCGTCGGCCACGAGCTAGCCACTGCCGAATGGAGCCACCCGTCAATCCACCGGCCGTCTCTCGCGATCCCGCAACGTGACAATCCACCCAGGACCTTCACGCGAGCTGCTTCCATCTTTCCCATCCCCTTCCTCGGCGCGGACGTCCTGTACGATTTGTTTGCCAGGCCATTACGGATTAGGTGCGAAGAGCCACGCCTCGTTTTGCCTCTTTACTGTTGGCTCATCTTACTCGTGGTGTCATGCCCCCCGCAGTCTCTCTGGCCGCCGCGGCTCAGGCCAGCGAACATCAATCTCGGCAGCCCGGGCCGGGCCCAGGCAACAAGACGAACGGGGAGGGCCCCTCGCTCGGACTGTCGTCAAAGCGTTGATGAGGAACACATTCCGGTCGTCGGCGTTCATTGAGCGAGATTTGCGAGTTTCACCCCGAGGGTGTCGCGGAGGAGACATACGAACATTGACCCTCGACCGATATTAAACGTCGTCACCAACGGCTGTGCTCCCGCGCGTTGACGCTGGCGAAGGGCGCGGCGGCGTCGTCGTCGAGATCGTGCGGAAGCGCGCCACCTGCGCTCGATCGCGTTGGATCGTGGCGCTAAACGCGCCCGAAGCGAGAGAGAGAGAGCGAGATATTGAGAGAGCTCAAGAGAGAGAGTGCGCGTGCGAGCGAGAGTGAGAGAGCGTGCAAGAGCGAGAGAGAGCGAGAGCACGAGAGAGAGGGCGAGAGAGAGGGCGAGAGAGAGAGCAGTTTGTCACCAAGCCGGGCCTCTGCTGCCACTTGGTGGAGGTTTCTGGGTACTGCATGCGTCGCGGGCGCCGTCGTCAAAATGAGGGTAGAGGGCCGTGCCAGCCACCTGCAAGCATCTGGTGCCGTCCCTCTCTCTCTGTGTCTCTCTCTGTATGTCTCTCGCTGTCTCTCTCTCTCTGTCTCTCTCTCTGTCTCTCTCTCTCTCTCTGTCTCTCTCTCTGTCTCTCTCTCTCTCTCTGTCTCTCTCTCTGTCTCTCTCTCTCTGTCTCTCTCTGTGTCTCTCTCTGTATGTCTCTCGCTGTCTCTCTCTCTCTGTCTCTCTCTCTGTCTCTCTCTCTGTGTCTCTCTCTGTATGTCTCTCGCTGTCTCTCTCTCTGTCTCTCTCTCTCTCTGTCTCTCTCTCTGTCTCTCTTGCTGTCTCTCTCGCTGTATGTCTCATTGTATCTCTTACTGGCTCTCTCTCTGTCTCTCTGTCTGTCTCTCTCTGTCTCTCTCCCCGTCTCTCTTGCTGTCTCTCGCTGTCTCTCTCTCTGTCTCTCTCTGTCTCTCTCTCTGTCTCTCTCTCTGTCTCTCTTGCTGTCTCTCTCTGTCTCTCTCTGTCTCTCTTGCTGTCTCTCTCGCTGTATGTCTCGTATCTCTTACTGGCTCTCTCTCTGTCTCTCTGTCTGTCTCTCTCTGTCTCTCTCCCCGTCTCTCTCGCTGTCTCTCTCTCTGTTATTTGGCAGTCACCTTATTCGAGTGGTGGCCACTGCAGAGGGCTCACCGGTTTTTGTGTGTGTATGTCTGTCATAGGTGCTCGCTAGCAGCCCCGACAATCTGTTAATGTGACACGGGGGATCTTTTGTCTTTGTCTGTGTGTCCATCGGGTCTGTGCGGAACAAGTCCTGGGCCTCCCCTAGGTCGACTCTGGTGCGGCGTGTAAACATCGCCACTCGGGAAGCAAAGGAGGTCAGGAGTGGTGCTGGCCACCAACCCCCTTCGTGTGCCGTGCCGGCCTTCATAGGTGCTCGCTGACAGCGCTTGCCCCAGCAGTCTGTTAAAAGCTCTGCGGGGGGATGTTTGTGTGTCCGTGTGTGCGTGTGTGCGTGTGCGTGTGCCTGCCGTGTGCAGCTTCCGGCGTGGCGGCGGGAGGTGACCTGATGTCCGACCTCTTTAACAAGCTCCAATTGCGTCGTAAAGGTGAGCGAGCGAGCGAGCAAGCGATGCGAGAGCTACCCTCCCCCTCTCCCGACCAATCAGCCGGCAAGCGGTTCACCGTGGCATCGGATAAGAGCGTGATTGGGTGGCTCAGAGGGCAGGGCCCTGGGGTCGAATCCGGGCTTCTTCAGCCCACTGCACGTACTTCGTCGGGGTTCTCAAGCGCCGCGAGTGAGTTGGCGATCGACCGGAACCGGTCACACCAACTCGTGCGCAAAAAATCCATCGCGCCAAATTTGATGCCGAGCTCAAATGGGATCTAGTCCAGCTCTCGCCCCGCACCCCCGATGAGCACGTTTGGCTACGTACGGAGCGAAAAAAGTTCAACAACCCAGCTTAAATATACGCTTCCAAGCCTGGTGGTGTTTCATTCAGACGCTGTCTTTCCGACAGACCTGTTCTTCACCTGAGGGACGGCTGCTTGCGTTGTGGCCGAAACGTCGTGAGAATAATTTTATTATGTTTTATATTTTTATTATTTTATTATTTCCCTTTCTACGTGACTTTACCGAAAGAACCAAGACGAAAAAAGTTCAACAATTAAGACTATCAATGTTGGTTGTATCGTGCGGGTGGGAAAGTACCTCCACCCCACCCTGCCCCTTTTGTCGACCAGAGGTCAAGTTGAAAGGGATTTCAGAGGCAGTTCTGTGGTATCCGCTTCCGTGCACCGTTCTCGTGTCGTGCCGTGATGCCCATAGCGCAATCGGGAATTAATTTGGGGGAAATGACACGGATATTTTAAAATGCTATTTTCGAGTGAACCGCTGAGGTTCCCTAACCCAACATGTTGTGGTGCTAGGGATGGATCGTAATTATACGAGAGGAGAGGGGAGACGTAGGAGAGTGCGAGGAAGGGAGTAGAGAGGGGAGAGTTAAGTCGGGGCGAGTCTGGAGGGGATACTGAGAACGGTGAGTGGTGCCATCTTGAACTTAATCCCAGATTGGGTTGGGAGCCAGTGGAGGGATTTGAGTTTCGGGGTGATGTGTGATCTCATAGTGGTCATCTGTGGAAAAAAAAAGCTTCATAGCTCATCGGATGCCTCCAGTCGAAGTCAAGATTCTGATTCTGATACTGCACCGAACGCGCGCAATTGCCGTAAGAAGCAGCCGCGACAAATTCTCACGATAATTGTTTTTTTACCCTTCTATCTGGCAACAAAACTGACACCTTTTTTTACAAGGAGTAATGTTTGCATAGACCACAATACCTGCAGTCATAATGCAAACAAAAAACACAACTCTGATAATGAATGCACTGTCCTTGAAGTTGATTGGTCCACACCCGAGACAGCTTTCCTTAGAGCCTAGTCTCACATGGTGTCGGACCAGATGACGATCGCAAACGTCCCAACGTGTGCCCCCCATTCACCCTTTCCCGTTCCGAGCAGTCTGCAAGTCGTCGCAGGGTGTCTGTGTCGCCGTTCGCCTCCTGAACCTCGGCACGCGCAAGCGGCGCTGCGTTAATTTTATTTTGAGAGGCGTAGTGGCGGCGCCGTCGTTCCCGAAGACATTGTTACTCACCGCAGAGAACTCTAGCGACACGACAGCCGGCGCCAAACTGTGCCACGAGTCCTCCTCCCGTATGGCCCATGAAGCTGTTCTTCACAGAGGTCCAGATCAACTCAAACCTGACACCTGCGCGGAAGTCGTAATAAAAAATTCTGAACACGAACGCCAACGCGAAGAAAAAAAACACGGCCACGCTAAGGAAAAAGAACACATTACCGTAATGGGATTTCTCAAAATTTGCCGTGCATGACTCAATTTAGAAACACGGAGATGATCGTTATTTGTTTTAAAACCCAATTCCCCGGTGACTACGCGCGCGCCGTTACAATCGCGGCTGCCACCCTGCGTAACGATGGCGAAGTGTTAACCGCCTCGCCTGGTATACAGGAGGCCATGGGTTCGATCCCGACCCCGACGCCTGCTGTATATTTGATGTTGGCATGTTCTCCCTGTGGTCGCGTGGATTTTTCTCCGGGTCCTCTGGTTTTTTTCCTCCACATTTTGAAACATGCCTTTAGAGCAGGGGTCCCCAACCCCCGGGCCACGGACCGGTAGCGGTCCGTGGCCTGTTAGGAACCGCGCCGCACAGCAGCAGGAGGTGAAAGCAGTGAGTCCGTGTGTGTACACACTCTACACACCGCATAGTGGTGAGCGGTGAGTCGTGTGTGTACACGCTCTACACACCGCATCGTGGTGAGCGGTGAGTCGTGTGTGTACACACTCTACACACCGCATCGTGGTGAGCGGTGAGTCCGTGTGTGTACACACTCTACACACCGCATAGTGGTGAGCGGTGAGTCCGTGTGTGTACACACTCTACACACCGCGTAGTGGTGAGCGGTGAGTCCGTGTGTGTACACACTCTACACACCGCATCGTGGTGAGCGGTGAGTCCGTGTGTGTACACACTCTACGCACCGCATCGTGGTGAGCGGTGAGTCCGTGTGTGTACACACTCTACACACCGCGTAGTGGTGAGCGGTGAGTCCGTGTGTGTACACACTCTACACACCGCATAGTGGTGAGCGGTGAGTCCGTGTGTGTACACACTCTACACACCGCGTAGTGGTGAGCGGTGAGTCCGCGCGTGTACACACTCTACACACCGCGTAGTGGTGAGCGGTGAGTCCGTGTGTGTACACACTCTACACACCGCATCGTGGTGAGCGGTGAGTCCGTGTGTGTACACACTCTACACACCGCATAGTGGTGAGCGGTGAGTCCGTGTGTGTACACACTCTACACACCGCATAGTGGTGAGCGGTGAGTCCGTGTGTGTACACACTCTACACACCGCATAGTGGTGGGCGGTGAGTCCGTGCGTGTACACACTCTACACACCGCATCGTGGTGAGCGATGAGTCCGTGTGTGTACACACTCTACACACCGCATAGTGGTGGGCGGTGAGTCCGTGCGTGTACACACTCTACACACCGCATCGTGGTGAGCGGTGAGTCCGTGTGTGTACACTCTCTACACACCGCATAGTGGTGAGCGGTGAGTCCGTGTGTGTACACACTCTACACACCGCATAGTGGTGGGCGGTGAGTCCGTGTGTGTACACTCTCTACACACCGCATAGTGGTGAGCGGTGAGTCCGTGTGTGTACACACTCTACACACCGCATAGTGGTGAGCGGTGAGTCCGTGTGTGTACACTCTCTACACACCGCATAGTGGTGAGCGGTGAGTCCGTGTGTGTACACACTCTACACACCGCATAGTGGTGGGCGGTGAGTCCGTGTGTGTACACACTCTACACACCGCATAGTAGTGGGCGGTGAGTCCGTGTGTGTACACACTCTACACACCGCATCGTGGTGAGCGGTGAGTCCGTGTGTGTACACACTCTACACACCGCATAGTGGCGAGCGGTGAGTCCGTGTGTGTACACACTCTACACACCGCATCGTGGTGAGCGGTGAGTCGTGTGTGTACACACTCTACACACCGCATAGTAGTGGGCGGTGAGTCCGTGTGTGTACACACTCTACACACCGCATCGTGGTGAGCGGTGAGTCCGTGTGTGTACACACTCTACACACCGCATAGTAGTGGGCGGTGAGTCCGTGTGTGTACACACTCTACACACCGCGTAGTGGTGAGCGGTGAGTCCGTGTGTGTACACACTCTACACACCGCATAGTGGTGAGCGGTGAGTCCGTGCGTGTACACACTCTACACACCGCATCGTGGTGAGCGGTGAGTCCGTGTGTGTACACACTCTACACACCGCATCGTGGTGAGCGGTGAGTCCGTGTGTGTACACACTCTACACACCGCATAGTGGTGAGCGGTGAGTCCGTGTGTGTACACACTCTACACACCGCGTAGTGGTGAGCGGTGAGTCCGCACGTGGCCCGCCCCCATTGTTTTATTATTCACCACTTCTGTCCGCGCCTCTTTCACGCACTGCGCACTCGTCTCAGTCACAGTGTTGGTGAGCCCACAAGCTCTAACCCCTAGCCAACATGACTAAAAAACAAACGTCGCTGTGACCCAATGATGACCCCCCCCACCCCCCGGTCCGTGAAAAAATTGTCTTCCACGAAACCGGTCCCTGGTGCCAAAAAGGTTGTGGACCGCTGCTGTAGAGTATTAGAGTGTGTCTTTGTGAAAATGGGCCTCCCCTAGGTCGACTCCCCCTCAAATGAGCACCTGGTGCGGCGTGTAGTAAACATCGCCACTGGGGAGGCAAAAGGCTGCCGGACGTGGTGCTGGCCACCCACCCCGTCGTGTGCTGTCGCAGCCTTCAGAGGCGTTCACAAACAGCTCGAAAAAGGCTGTCGGGTCGACACGGGGGGGGGGGATCTTTTTCAATTTGCGTGTGAAAATGAACGCACTCGTTAGATTGACTCCCCCCTGCACTTTCACGCGCGATATTGGGAAGCCACCGGAGAGTTGTGCGCTTTTCAAATCGAGATTGAAAACGCATTTCTTCTCATCTGCTCTTTGTGTTTAGTTTGTTGTCCTTCCCCCGCACCTTCGATTAGCACGGCTGGCTACGTACCGCGCCAAAGAACTTCTACGTACGTACGCACGCCGCCTCTTCCCGTGCGTATGTTGTCGTTCGGATCCATGCGCTTGGGGTGCGAACGGTCGTGAATGAGCGAACCAATCCGCCTGCATAGATGCACCCAGAGCCCATAGCAATCCCATCTAAATAACCTCCTCCTCGTTTTGTAAAATCCAATTGAATCTCGCATTATAATTTTATCGTCGGCACTCCGCCACGCCGTTACGGACTAATCCGCGCGCTTACATAACGGCCACTCGGCGCGCTCCGGCGCCTCCGCTCGCCGCTTTCTTATTCCCCGGCGGTGACGGCAGAAACTTTCCAGCACGCTCGCTCACACCTCATGTTTTATTCACAAGCCCCGGTCACCCACAATTCCCCACCCACTGAACCACCCACCCACCACCCACCGAACCACCCACCCCCCCACTTTTGCGCCAGTCCTTGTGGAGGGCGACAGCGCCTTTTCGCGCGGCAGATTGGGAACGGGACGTGGCGGTGACGTGGCGGTGATGCGGCTGTCTCCGTTTTGGTTATTTTTTTTCGGGTGGGTTGGGGGGGGGGTGGACGTGCGACGCCGTCGTAATTGCAACGCCGTCGTGAAGCGCTTTGAATTTGCGCGCCATGTAAGCCCGCAAACGCGCGCGGTTTACCGCGAGGGTACACCGGATTACTTGAGGTTGTTCCTCCCGAGGCCTGCGTCGTGCCAGCCACTTCATGCCTGCCGCTCTGTTCCCTTTCCTGTCCGCACCTCCCTATGCACCCTCCTCCCGTGATCCCCACTGATCATCCCTGCTGCCACCCCACCCCCCCCCCCCCGACCTCTGCCCCAACTCTTCTCATTTGTCGTGCTCTTACGATCCCCTTGACCACCGAGCGCACCGTGGTCGTTCGCCTGCGACGCTCTCGACCCTCTCCCCGTCTGCCCCGCACCACTTCTGCCCCGTGCCGCTCCTCGTCTAGAACAGCCTACTTGCTGGGCTGTGCAGCGACACCCATTGTTATACCGTACCTCGACGGCCACCGTGACTACGAGCAGCGGATCGTCACCGGGCTGCGCGCGTTACCGCATCGCCCGCAGTGCCTCCAGCGCTCTACCGTTGTTCGAGCGAGCGGGGCGGAGGAGGAGGCTCCGTCGGCCATCTGAACTCACGTGCCCCTCTGCCCCCGTGCCCCCTGCCCCCGTGCCCCTCCCCCCGTGCCCCTCCCCCCGTGCCCCTCCCCCCGTGCCCCTCCCCCCCGTGCCCTCCCCCCCCCGTGCCCTCTCACCCCGTTCCCTCTCCCCCCGTGCCCCTCCCCCCGCGCCCCCTCCCCCCGCGCAGGCATCTCGGGCTCCAAGGCGAGCGGCGGGGATGCCTCGACCGCCGCGGGGTCGTCGTCTGGGGCATTTGCCCGCATGGCCGACGCCATCCCGCCCCCTCCGGCCGTCGCGGGGGGGAGCGGCAACCCCGGAGGCAGCGGCGGCGGCGAGGAGGACTGGGCCGACTGAGACTGCACCCCCTGCACCCCCCCACCGGGATCTTACCGGGTGATGGACGGCACGCCGGATAATCCCGCCACCTTCCCCCCCCCCACGTCACTGCGGCGTATCCAATCGAACGGGAGGAGGGGGTGGGGCGAAAGCTTTTGTCGGCTCGCGACGGCCAAACATTACAAGTGGAGGAGCACTTTCCGCGCGCAGGTGGGCCCCCGAGCGGGAAATCCGCCGGGCTGCTCATTGATTTCCGATGCCTGGGAGGGCGCCACTTAGTTTCGGGGGGGGGGGGGCGGGGCGTGGTGGGATATTGCGCCGCTGCCTTTCGTCTCCGCGCGAGGCTTTTGAAGCTGCTGTTTTCGCCCCCCGCCCGGTGGCAGGTGTCGCGGAGTACGATTGGATGCTGTGGTGCGCAGAGTTCCTGCGGACGGCGTAGATCCCCCAGCCGTGCTTCCTGCGCAGTCTTACGTTTAAAGCACCCAATTGGCACTGCCGCCTCTACAAGCTGCGTTCGTGCCGACATCAGCATCATCAACATATTCTTAAGTTTTTTCGGTAAAGTCACGTAGGTAAAAAATTAAAATCAATAAAAGTAAAATAAAAAAAGTTAAAAATCACGACGTTTCGGAGGCAACACAAGCTTCCGTCTTCAGGTGGAAGCTTGTGTTGCCTCCGAAACGTGATTTTTATTTTGTTTTACTTTTATTAATTTTAATTTTTCACCTACGTGACTCTACCGAAAAAACCTAAGAATATGAATCCTTGCAGTCACGAAAGCTTCAAATCTAGCATCATCAACGTCGTCGTCGTCGTCATCACTGTGAGCCAATGTCTATCCACTGCTGGATGAAGGCCCTCCCCATGACAGTCGGCGTGCCTCTCGCGCTCCTGCGCTGCAGCGATTCATCCCAGTCCCGCGCGGGGAGCTGATCTGATTGCACCCGTCACCACAGTTGCCACTCCTCTCCCATGCCCACAGCTTTCATCAGTAGGTCGATGCGATATCTCGTGATTTGCATTCGATACCTGATCCATGTTTCTTTTTTCTCATTTCCGCAGCCCGGTTTAAATGCGGCCGACCATCTGCGCGATTTGCGCATGATTTAGCTCGTGTTCCATCCATCTCTCTTGTCATCGTCGGTGTTTCTTGATCTACGTCATGGCTCAAAATGTGGACTGATTTTAACGGTGGATTCTCGAGGCAGATTCATGATCCTTTTCATTACCTAATTCAGTTTGCCTATTGCACTGCAGCCTACTTTTAGTCGCTGGGTTATTTGATAACCTGGTTCTGATCCGCCTTCAGCCCTAAGAATTCAAATGTCGCCTCCAATGAGGCGGGGCCGGGCGACTCGGAGCTCGGAGCAACTCATCTGGCACAGCTGCGATCCTGGGTTCGAATCCAGGGTTCCATTCACCAATGACTGCAGAACGCAAAAGAAAAACCCCAACACATTAAATTTTGATTTAAAGCTTTCGTGACTGCAGGGATTCATCTTCTTGGTTCTTTCGGTAAAGTCACGTAGAATGGAAATAATAAAATAATAAAAAGATTTCATCATGTTTTATTTTATTTTTGTTATTTTATTATTTCCATTCTACGTGACTTTACCGAAAGAACCAAGAAGACATTACATTTTTGTTCTGCATTTAATTGGTCTGCATTTCCAGCTCTTAATAATTAAATACATAATACATCGGTTTTGTTGCGATGCAACCGACTGCACTCTCTGTTGCAGGGCGGCGGGAAAGTACTGCCCCCCGATGAGATGTCAGGAGTTGTTCCCGGATAGAACCGCCGAAAGCACAATCGGGATAAAATTGGGATGAAGTACAAAAAATATAAATCATTACGCGGGTGCTCGGTAAATTTTCCTTCGCAAATGTATTCGCGAACGCACACGCCTCCGATCAGCACCGTTGGTTACGTGCGGCTCTCAAGAAGTCCAACGTGCATACGTAGCGTGTTGTGTTTTGTTCTTCGCATGCAAATATACCGGTCAACGCGGCCCGAGCAAGCTGTCATACAGGGGCTACGGCTGTTACTCGTCCGCGCGTTCACACACGGACACACACAAAAACAAAGATCCCCTGTATAGCCTTAACAGACTGTTGGGGCAAGTGCTGTTAGCGAGCAGCTATGAAGGCCGGCACGGCACATGAGGGGGTGGGTGGCCAGCACCACGCCCGACCGCCCTTTGTCTCCTACAGCGGCGATGTTTACACACCGCACCAGGTACTCATTTGAGGCTGAGTCGACCTAGGGGATACCTAGGACCGGTTCAGATAATCGCCACGGGTGTTGGCCGTGAGCGGGAATCGAACTCGTGTCGCCGGGTTCGTTACGCAGCGTAGCGCTAACTGCAACACTGCCGATGATTGGCACGCGCACGCGCACCCACTCACAAGCGCGCGGACGACGAGTTTCACCAGCGATCGTCACCAGCGATCGTCACCAGCACCATGATGTACTCGAACGCGATCGCAGCCGCCCATTCGCCACGTTCGGACCTTCGCTGTAATTATCGAGCAATAAACGCACGTTGTGACCAACTTAATGCGCGTTAACGACTTGGAACGCCGCGCGCGTTACACGGTTTGTAAATCGTTGCTTTTATTCGTTTACGAAGGAAGGAGTGCCCCGAATTGCGGGCGCGTTCGTGCGCGAACGCCCTTTGCGATTGCCGCAACGTTAACCATCCCCGTTCGAGGCGTTGCAAGGCCTCCTACGTGCAAGTTAGAAATTAGCGGAATCAAAGCGTTACCGGAGGGACCGACCGCTCGTAGTCCATTCGACGTACGCCGACCTTGCCTGGAACTTTACCTCGCTTTTGCTTGGCCGTGCGTTTGCCGAGGACCACCGGGGGTGGGTTTGCATGGCTCAAGTTTGAAATGCCAACCGCAGTGAATGGGGATCGCATCTTCCACGTCAACTAGAAATGGAAGGGTTGACTTGCAAGGGGGGGAGGGGTGGCGTAACTTTGCAGGTAACGGATTTTCACCGTGACGTAGCCAAAATTGTGGGAGCCTTTGTTAATCCAATGTCACGTTTCGATTGCGGGCATCCTTGAAAATCTCCAGACGCAAACTTTCGTAGACCTCAATTCAAAAGCGATTTTTTTTTTATCCCCACCCGTGGCTTTTAAATTAATAATACATTCCGATGTCATCCTTTGTATCCAGCACCCTTGAACATCTAAAAATGATCTAAAATTATAAAAAAATGCTAAGGTTGTAAGTTTTCTTTTTACACGAAATATGTTCTTGAGATTTTTCGGGGGGGGCGGGAGGGTGGGAGTAAAACCAAACCGTTTTACTTTTTAAATCCTTTATATTAAGTTTGCTTGCTTGCTTGCGCGCTTACGACCGTGCAAATATTTCGGTCGTTTTTTAACCCACTTCCCGTGATCCAATCGAGCTGACATTTTGCACACAGACTCGTTGTGTGTGACAATTTATTTTCGTGAAAATTTTTTTCAAAATTTTCCACTTTTTAGGAAAAAAAATGGTTTCATTTAATTTAAAATACCAATGTGATAAAAATGAAACTCTTACTGAAGAAAAACAGAAATGAATTATAAAATAAAACCGATGCCACGCATATAAAGGATTTATAGTGAAAAACTTTGTTTTTACGGGTACATTTTTTGTATTTGAAAACTTGATGTCATATATTGATTCAAACCCTTCAAGACCTTCATATTAAAAACGTCTCCATGCCACGATTCTAACTCAAGTCCCCAGTCGACAATTCAGTTTTTAATTTGTCAGGCGCATGGACGTAGACCCGACTGCATTCACACAGCTTCACATCTCTATGCCTTACAGACAGACCAATATTAAACTCAACTAAAACTATGTTTTAAACTATGTTCTAATAATTGTTTTTTTACCCTTCTATCTGGCAACAAAACTGACACTTTTTTTACAAGGAGTCATGTTTGCATAGACCACAATACCTGCAGCCATAATGCAAACAAAAAACATAACTCTGATAATATATGCACTGTCCTTGAAGTTGATTGGTCAACACCCGAGACAGCTTTCCTTAGAGCCTAGTCTCACATGGGTTGGACCAGATGACGCCTTTTGGCTGCAGGTATTGTGGTCTATGCAAACATGACTCCTTGTAAAAAAGGTGTCAGTTTTGTTGCCAGATATAAGGGTAAAAAACCAATTATCATATATTTTTTTACTGGTAAATGAGATTCCAATGGTGTAAACTATGTTCTATTTTACCAGTTAAGCCCCGCCCCCCTCCACACGAGCTACGTGGCTTTTTTTCAGAAGCAACCTGGCCGTCGCAAATGAGAGCTCCACCAAGTGGCTTATCGCGTGGGAAATTACCGCAAACAAATACAACTCAACGCGTGTCGATTCTCAACGTGGAGGGAGGTGAAAAAAAACTCGGAGGATCCGGAGAAACGTCAACACGACCCCGGAGACAACACAACCAACTCCAAATATACAGGAGCAGCAGCAGCAGGCGTCGGGGTCGGGATCGAACCCACGACCTCCTGTAGACCAGGCGAGGGAGTTAACAGCTCACCACATCAGTCGGGAACCATCCACTATGTATCGGGAGGAGGTGGGTGGGAGTTACGTTCGTGCTTAAGGCACGATGTGCCACAATTCTAAACCCAGGACTGCTCCAACAGCTTTTTGACGTAAATAAAAAAAACAATCTACGGCATTGCAGGCAGACTGGGTAAGCAGCAGCAGAAACCCGACTTCTACCAACACCCCGTGAAACACATCGTCCTGCTGCGGAGGGAGCTGGTAGGAACGTTGGGTTGCTCGGTCAATGGCCAGGGTCAACGGCGGCGTGGTGTATTCCGCAAATATGCCCGACTGTGAGGGCGGGCACAAGCCGGCGTGAGTAGGTTAAACGTTGAGTTTTATAAGGGCACCACGGGGTGACCAGCCCCTCTCCACCCAGCCCCACCCTCCCCACCCAGCCCCTCCCCACCCTCCCAACCCAGCCCCTCTCCACCCTCCCCACCCAGCCCCTCCCCACCCAGCCCCTCCCCAACCTCCCCTCCCCACCCAGCCCCTCCTCACCCAGCCTCTCCCCACCCAGCCCCTCCCCACCCAGCCCCTTCCCACCCTCCCCACCCAGCCCCTCCCTCCCCACTCAGCCCCTCCCTGCACGACGGACACAATAATCCCCTGTGGGCTGGTCTAACCAGGAGGTTCCTACCAGTAAATTCCTGTATATGGGTGGAGCGGTGCCGGAGTGATGAGCGCACTGCACCATGAATGGGGAAAACCCCGAGTTAGATTCCAGGCCACGGCTAAAGTTGGTACCGATATCAGAACCAATCCTGGTCCCGGTCCTGGGCCAGCTCCTGCGACCCTCACCGACAGTGTGTGGTGAAGTTACGGTGAAACAGCTCCCACAACCGACACGGTGTGGAGAGGCAATCATCCAGCAGTGGATTTGACGAACGGACGATTGTAAAACGCCCGTTAGATTCGGGTGAATGTTTGTCCCACGCTATGTTTATTATCTTGACTGTTTTCGACCCACTGTGGCTAGCAACGCACGGCCAGGTTATGGATTGGTGCGTGACAGTAATTTCGTGAAGCAAGCGCAGCAAAACGTTTATCTTCTTGGTTATTTCGGTAAAGTCACGTAGAATGGAAATAATAAACATTAAACATAATACAATAATTCTCACGACGTTTCGGCCACAACGCAAGCAGCCGTCCTCAGGTGAAGAACAGGTCTGTCGAGATGACAGTCATTCAGACTCTGTCTTCTCGAAGAACAGGTCTGTCGAGAAGACAGTCTGAATGACTCTGTCTTCTCGAAGAACAGGTCTGTCGAGAAGACAGAGTCATTCAGACTGTCTTCTCGACAGACCTGTTCTCCACCTGAGGACGGCTGCTTGCGTTGTGGCCGAAACGTCGTGAGAATTATTTTATTATGTTTTAATTTCATTATTTCCATTCTACGTGACTTTACCGAAAGAACCAAGAAGATGAATCCCTGCAGTCACGAAAGCTTTAAATCGAAAAGCAGAACGTTTGCTTACGCACACCGCCGATGATTGGCGTGCTGCTGCTGCTGGCTTGGGGTAACGGTCAGCACCACACTGGACTTGCAATCCAAGAGGGTCATCAGTTCGACTCTACCCATCTCCCAGCGCGGAAGTTGAGAAACTTCGGGCAGTTTTATTAACTCGGCGAACCGCTACACTACCGCTCCCCCCATTCGAGTAATTATTACATTTTAAGCCCTTAGCGTCTCTCACAAATGTCAATACACGCGCTAAATATTTGAACATTAAGCGCATCGCACACTTCGTCCGGCCGTCAGGCCAGTGGCGATTTTGCTTGCAAACATTCTGTTGCTTCTTAAGCCGAGATAATAAATTGTTGTTTTAGTTTTATATCTCGGGGTTTGATCAGTGCCGGATTAAGCTAGTGCGGGACCTGTCACATATGTTATAAAGGGGCCCTACATTAAAAATCTAAAATAAATATTGAAACACATTTTTACTTGCATAGTGAAGTAATTGTATTTTTTCATTTGCTATACAGCCAGATAATGACAAATCACTAACCTTAAACACCCAGTCGTTCATAAAAGTCGAAGGCAGTATAGTACTATAGCAATAGAGCAACTGCAGAATCACTGAACCGGAATTGATAGCTTGAAAGCATTTAGCGCGGGGCCCTTGAAAGCGCGGGGCCCTTGAAAGTGCGGGGCTCGCAGCTTATGTAGCTACTTGTGCTACGAGGATAATCCAGCACAGTGTTTGATGTCACTTGCACGGGCGTTTTGACATGATCCCAGTCGGAGCGGTGGGGGGTTACGTAAGGCTACTGCGGTGGTGGTGGTGGAGGCGGGTGGGGGGCACACGATTTAATTGCTTTACTCTGGTGGCCCAGTTTTTAACAAATGCCTCGTCTCTTAAGGGAGTGCTTAATCTCAGCCGGAACGGCTCCGGAACGCTGTTCCAAGAATTGATTTGGCACGCCACACCATCTCAATCTCGCCTCATTGTTTGCTGCTGCCGTTGTTGTTGTTGTTGTCCTCATTGTACCCCGATACTCCGATGAATTTCTTTTTCAGCAGCTCAACAATTTCAGCCCGCCAGGACGTCGCCCTTTAAATTGAGATTCGTCAATCGATCGCAACTGCGCGCCCGACAGGACTCGATTCACGGTGCAATAATATAATATCAATAGGCGTGCCTTGTTCACTATAATCGTGTTCGTAATATATTATTATTATTAAACTAAAACGTGTTTTTATTTGACCAGGTAAGACCCACTGAGCTGCACAGCTCTTGTCCAAGCAGCGACCTCGCCGCAAATGATAACTCGACGAAGTGGCTTATCATCACGTGGACATTAAATTTCGATTTAAAGCTTTCGTGATGCAGGGATTCATCTTCTTACTATGACTTTGAAACCCCCCGCCCACCTCCTACGCATTTCCCATAAATATGCTAAATTCCTCTTGATATGCAAATTATTTTGTCAAGGCGCTCTTCTCCCCCCTCCAACCCAGCTTAAATATACGCTCCGAGCTTGGTGGTGTTTCATTCTTCACCTGAGGACGGCTGCTTGCGTTGTGGCCGAAACGTCGTGAGAATTATTTTATGTTTTATTTGTATTATTTTATTATTTCCCTTCTACGTGACTTTACCGAAAGAACCAAGAACACGTGGACATTATTTGAACCTTATGGCGGGACCCCGGGGTCCCGTAAGCCAGCCCCCGGCTCTCGCATAAACTGCGTTGCGACGTCATTCTATGTCCGTTGAAGGCGAACGACACGGCGGTTCTATTCCTCTCGACGAGCTCTGCACGATGCGCTCATCGAAGTTTCAAAGTTTCGTTTGTGACTTCGGCAACTTTGGCAACGAGACGGGTGCTTGGTGACGAGTGAGACGATTGATTTCTGGTGGGTCGCGGCGTTCATGTGCGCGCGGTGGGGGGGACGGAGTCGCCCAAAATAAATAAACTAATTACGATTTTGACCTCCGTTTATTCGGGACCCCGGGGGTCCCGCAATAAGGTTAATTTATAGAAGCAGCCAGATACTCTAAACGCGCGATGTTGATTCTAAATGTGGAGGGAAAAACCGGAGGACCCGGAGGAAAATCCACGCGACCACCACGGAGAGACCGTGTAACAGGCGTCAGGGTCGGGATCGAAGCCACGCACGACGTCCTGCATACCAGGCGAGGTAGTTAACATTTCGCCACCGCGGCACCCCCCCCCCCCCCCCCCCCCAGTGGATCGATGTAGTATGGATAGCCTTGTAAGTCTAGTGTTAGTGCCTTACGCCGATCAGCCCTACTCCCAGGCGAGCCAGCCAGCCAGCCTCGTGTAAGCGTTCTGGAAAAGTTCGATCGGAAAAGGAATCCCTCCCCATGCGTTGCGCACGAGACGAGGATGTATACATCAGTGAGGTGTTTATAAATGTATCACCCCGCATAAAAAAACAATTCATACTTTCTGACCTATTATCAGTTACAATATCATACCTGTCAAACCCTTAGCAGTGCCTTCCTTATTGCATACCAATTCAGACCTTATTGATCACCCCGTACCCATTAGAAATCTCAACGTTCATCCTAAAAAGTCGCAATCACAAGGGAGAAACGCAAACAAATAGACACAAACAAAATTGCCCCGTATTGAGCAACGGCTGTACTCCGTATGGACCTTACAAATCAATTTCCCTGTACAAGAATACGTTAGCAAACCGTATGGGTGGACAGCGATGACAATTTTATTGTAATCTGCACACAATTTTGAACGGGGATGCCTGAGCTATTGTGTCCATCTCATCAAGCACGCCGTTCAACCCGAAGAACAGCGAAATGAAAAAGTAAAAATGAGAACGCCGGCAAAATGTTACGGAACGGCGTCGTCACAAGTCCAGGGCAGCTGCATTTGTGGAGTTGTGCAAGATTTGAAGCTTTCGTGACGGCAAGGATCCATACTCTTAGGTTTCTTCGGTAAAGTCACGTAGGTAAAAAAATAAAATTAAAATTGATAAAAGTCAAGTAAAAATCACGACGTTTCGGAGGCAACACAAGCTTCCGTCTTCAGGTGGAACCGTCGCAGCACGATTGCTGTATCAAGTAACCCTAACCCTACTTGATACAGCAATCGTGCTGTGACGGTTCCACCTGAAGACGGAAGCTTGTGTTGCCTCCGAAACGTCGTGATTTTTATTTTACTTTCATTAATTTTATTTTTTTACCTACGTAACTTTACCGAAAAAAACCTAAGAGTATGAGTTGTGCAAGCTCACGAACGATCAATCTCAGCGAAGCCGTAGAATCTCGGAAGCTTAGAGCTGGGGGCGGGGGGGGTGGTTGAATCTGGCCATCGCTTGGATTGGTGACCGCCATGCAGCAGAGGGCAGTGCAGCAAGAATGAATGGTGCAGGGCAAGTGTATGCCTCGCTTTGTGCGGTAGTAGTTGGTAGAGGCGTTCCAACAGAAAAGTGCGCACAAAGCGAAACCGCACGAGGAGGAGACATCTGCCTGCCAATCTTGTGTGCCTGTGTGTATCTGTGTATGTATCTCTGTTTGTGTGTATCTGTGTGTGTGTCTGTGTAGACCCCCCTAATGGAGCATCTTCGTCAGTTAGAAACATTTAGGCTGGCCTGCCTACGATCCATCCTGGGTTTAACCAGGCTGGATTGTGTGAGGAGCTCACAAATCTTTGAAAGATCTAGGCAAAGTCCCATTGTTGAGCTCCTCTGGCAGGCAAAGCTGCATTGGCTGGGTCATGTAGCCCGCATGCCCAGCCACCGCATGCCTAAACAGCTTTTGTTCGGCCGGATCGAGGGGGCTAAACGGGCGCGGCACGGGCTAGAGAAGAGATGGAGTGATGTGGTACAGGAGGACGTGGAGCTGAGTGGACTTGCCGATGACTGGTACCAACGGTGTCAAGATCGGCCTCTGTGGAGGAGGCTCGTGAAGGACGCTACTGGGCAGTTGGAGGCAGTCGCCCTACAACAACAGAGGGCGGAGGAGCGACGCTCACAACAACGAGCGGAGCGCCGGGTGGCTAAAGCACAGCAAGTTGGTACAGTAGGGGGCACAGCTGGTGCATCAGCCAGTCGTCTCGGTCATCTCAGTCAGTCGACCCGTGGCACCTGGGTCTGCCCCGTGACCTCCTGCCAGCGGGCGTTCGACACTTCACGTGGCCTCAAGGTGCACATGGCCTGGCACAAGCGTCGTGGTGACGTCACCGCCACTTAGTGGCGAATGGCGGTTGTTGTTGTATCTGTGTATGTGTCTCTATGTTTATGTATCTCTGTGAGACAGCTGGAGATCTGTGAAAACTACCCGATATCTGTGAAAAAAAGAGCTTTAGAGCACATCGGATTCCTCCAGTATGAATAAATGTCTGATGCTGTCTGCCGAGCAGCGCACACGACACACGCGATGTTGCTCATCGTCCGACCGCATGATATTCGCGCACGAGTGAATTCACAACGCATAATACAGCGAAAGTCGGGCAGATAAAGGTTCGCCGCATATAAGCGCGAGAATTGTACCGTACTTCTATGCGCTCGTGTCTTCTCCTCTCGCCTTCACCAAGCCGTGCTGGGCCAGAGTGGTGAAGTATGGTCATATACCCCCCTCCCACCCCACACGAGCCAGACGGCGTGGGGAGGGCCTTCATCCAGCAGTGGATGGACCACAGGAGCTGTACAGAACGTGTGTAAGTACGTGCACGATTTGCATGCATGTGGTTCTTGAGGTTCATCTCGACGCATCTGACTCGCACGGAGTGGCAGCCGCATCTCAAATTAGCGCGGTTGGGTTATAAAGTACGGTGCGAAAGAAGTTCAACATTCCGGGTGGGGGGGGGCACGGAACGAGTCTGATAGGACAATCTACCGTGGGAGCTGGGATCATCATCATCATTACTACCACCACTCCATCGCAGGATCGTGGGACGTGGTGGGGAGGCCTTAATCCAGCAGTGGATCTATCCCCTGTCGGGCCGATGATGCATCGTTTGTAGAACCAGCGGAGGCGGTGGGCATCATCCCATCGTGGGTTCCTGCCTGCCTGGACCACGTGCGTACCGACAACTCATTAAGCGTAATGATGCCGTCGTAATCCTGAGACGCGGAGCTGATTTCATCGCCTCGCTAAATCGACGTATGCACGTAAGGAGCGGTGGCGCAGTGGTTAGCCTACTGGACTGTGAAACCTCACCGCTCTGAATTCGATTCTCTGCCGCGCACGGCTCTAACACCAGCGGCGAATGATTTCTGAACCGGTCTTGAGCAAAGCTCTTCCCCCCCCCGCCCCCACTGCGCCAAACCCGCACTGCTCATCGTGGTGAAGTATGGTCAAACGACCTCCTATGACCGACACATTATGGGGGGCAGGGTTTCATCCAGCAGTGGATTTATCCAGCTGTAAGTTCAGAAGAACAACTGTGTGGTATTGGCGCGCGTTAACATTTCCACCGTATTCAAAGCTTTCGTGACTGCAGGGATTCATCTTCTCGGTTATTTCGGTAAAGTCACGTAAATAAAGTCACGAAATAAAACTCTCACAAAGAGAGAATTTTATTATATTATATTATGTTTTATTTTTATTATTTCCCTTCTACGTGACTTTACCGAAAGAACCAAGAAGATCTCCACCGTAGTTAGACCTTTACGGAGTTCAATATGAACTGAGTTTTAAAAAACACATTCGTGAAATTACGTCTCTTGTGGTTTTGTTGTTGTTGCTGCTGTAGACTCGTCGTCGGCTTAACAAATGGTTAATTGCGTCGTTAATTACGGTGGCAAACACGTGTGCGGCCTGGTTCTACATGAATATAAAACGGTCAATTATTGAGAGGAGGAGGAATGGAGGGTGGGGGGGTGTAAGGTGGCTGATTAGGCAGCTGCTGGCGATGTCGCCCTCAAACTCATCACCACGCCTTATTATTTATTACGCGGTTTTAATTAAACGCCGAAATTCTCTCTCCTCGTCCTGATAGCCAGCCTGCACGGTGCTACGATGATGAACTTTACTACCGCAAATTTCGTTTTTATTGCACCAGGTAAGGCCCACTGAGTTATATATTTTAAAACGCATTTTTATTTTATTTACGCGGAGAAAAAAAAACCCGGAGAAAATCGACGCGACCCACCGGTTAGAGAGACACGCAAACTCCAAATATACAACAGCAGGCGTCAGGGTCGGGATCGGGATCTGGGTCGAACCCACAAACTTCCTGTATACCAGGCGAGGTAGTTAACATCTCGCAACTGTGTGGCCACCGTTTGATGGAGTTAAATTGGCGTAGTCGGTGAGGACGTGAGGTTACCCAGCAAAATTAAATCTCATGCCCACTCTGCAGTGATCTTCATTCTCATCTGAAACTGTTCAGCAGTGCATTACACACGTGGAACCACACCGAGGCACTGTTTCACTGCTTTCGGAAAAAGAAACCCGCAACCTCTCTCCACAACACAACCGAAGGCCCATAAATACGTCCCAAATTCATCTTCTTGGTTCTTTCGGTAAAGTCACGTAGAATGGAAATAATAAAATAATAAAAATAAAACATTATAAAATTATTATCACGACGTTTCGGCCACAACGCAAGCAGCCGTCCTCAAGTGGAGAACAGGTCTGTCGATAAGACAGAGTCTGAATGGCTCAGAAACGTCGTGAGAATTATTTTATTATGTTCTATTTTTATTAATTTATTATTTCCATTCTACGTGACTTTACCGAAAGAATCAAGAAGGTGAATCCCTGCAGTCACGAAACCTTTCAATCGAAACGTCCCAAATTATTATTCCGAAAATTGACACAAAATTCGACCAACTCGCGCGAGGCAGGCAGACAGGATGTTGATTCGGGTTTTTGTTGTTGTTGTTTTGTTGTTGTTGTTGTTGTTTTGTTGTTGTTGTTGTTTTCTATCGTTAGGGTTTTGGTGAATATATTTCGGCATCTGTCGTCTGCAGCGGTCACGCGAACTCACGTGACATGCCACGTGCTGCTATAACAACCCCTTTTGTTGAATTTAGTTTCAACCGAGTAACCCTCACCCCTCCCCACCCTTTGCCTGACCCAACGTGGTTCTGAGAAATAAATATATTGCTGATGAACGTCGATATTTTAACCAATTGTCTATTTTATGAGGTATCCTTGACTAGCTAGTTAACTGCAAGCGAATAGAACAAACTCGATTCGAAGCTTTCGTGACTGCAGGAATTACTCTTTGGTTCATTCGGTTCAAGTCACGTAGAAAATAAAATCAATTAATAACTAAATACGACGTTTTGATTGCAACACAAGAAACCATCGTCCGGTAAGAATGAATGAGAAAACAAACCTAGTAAACTTTCAAACACAATGCAACACAACTATCATATATCTTGGCAGCAATCATGTTGCTTATTTGCTCTCAGTGTCCCTGCAGCGCTCGCCCTCCTCCCCCCATTCGGCCCCTTCCCCCCCCCTCTCTGACTTATTTAACTGCCCCTCACCCTGGCATCTCTCCCACTCCAGTAAACACATTCCTGCGGAGGGAGCTGGTAGGAACGTTGGATTGCTCGGTCAATGGCCAGGGTCAACGGCGGCGTGGTGTATTCCGCAAATATGCCCGACTGTGAGGGCGGGCACAAGCCGGCGTGAGTAGGTTAAACGTTGAGTTTTATAAGGGCACCACGGGGTGACCAGCCCCTCCCCACCCAGCCCCTACCCACCCAGCCCCTCCCCACCCTCCCCTCCCTACCCAGCCCCACCCTCCCCACCCAGCCCCTCCCCACCTTTCCCTCCCCACCCAGCCCCTCCCTGCACGACGGACGGACACAATAATCCCCCGTGGGCTGGTGTAACCAGGAGGTTCCTACCAGTAAAAATGTATTGCTGTGGTTGTCACACCTGATGATGATTGCTTGTGTTGCAATCGAAACGTCGTGATTTAAATTTATTTATTTATTTTTCACCTACGTGACTTTACCGAAAGAAACAAAGAATAACAACACAGAGAGCCGGCCAACACAACAGCCAACACCTCACCTGGCTGACCCACGCTCCTCCAAAGAAGAGTTGCGTGGAATTCCGGACCATAGTGGCCGGAGGAGAGACAATGGACTATGAACAAACCAGCGCGGCAATATTTAGAGAACAGTTTGAACACAACAGTTTATTTAGAATTGCCCTGTGAGCTAAGAAGAATTGGGTTTAATCAACAAAACAAAAAAACTAAAATTAAAAACAATGTTTGCAAGAAGTTGTATAACACTTATAAATACAATAAATACAGCAATGAAAAAAGTCAACAGATAAAAAACGTACAATATATTACTTAATTATGAATTAAATCTTAATTTAGGAGCTTTCGTGACTGCAGGAATTATTCTTTGGTTCTTTTCGGTTAAGTCACGTCTAAAAATAAAATAATAAATTAAAATATTTTAATTTATTATTTTATTTTTAAGTCACGTCTAAAAATAAAATAATAAATTAAAATATTTTAATTTATTATTTTATTTTTAGACGTGACTTAACCGAAAAGAACCAAAGTATGAATTAAATATTAAACTAAAGTGAACATTAAAATTTGAGAAATATATGTTAAAAAATAGTGCACCTGGAGTGAGGAATAAGATTCGATAAAATATTGCAAAACGAGAAATAGAAACGCCTTTGGTCAATTAGTTTTCCTGTGCAAACAACACATTTCAAGCACCACTAGTAACCATTACAATAATAAAACGAAGTCACAGGACGCTCTGCGTGCGTGACGCACGCTGGTCACTCTTGAAAACCAACATCGCTCACGATCAATGAGTTTAGAAAGGTATTCTTAGGTTTTTTTCGGTAAAGTCACGTAGGTAAAACATTAAAATTAAGTAAAATAAAAAATCACGACGTTTCGGAGGCAACACAAGCTTCCGTCTTCAGGTGGAACCGTCACAGCACGATAGCTGTATTCCACCTGAAGACGGAAGCTTGTGTTGCCTCCGAAACGTCGTGATTTTTTGATTTTTTGATTTTACTTAATTTTACATTTTTACCTACGTGACTTCACCGAAAAAACCTAAGAGTATGAATCCTTGCAGTCACGAAAGCTTCAAATCTAGAATTTAGAAAGGTATTCTGCGTCGTTTTAGGTTACCACACGGATCGAATTTGTATCCTACTTATTTAATATTTCCATACTCGCACGCGACTTTTTCCCCCAATGACTCTCATGCACGATATCATTTCACACATTTATAAATCACCTCACCTAGCCCCCCCCCCTCACCACCCCCCACCCCCCCTCACCCCCCTCACCACCCCCACGGGACATTGCCACGTCACCCCCAGGGGCACTGTGACCCCCGGTTAAGAGCCACTGGCATACTGGATAAAGAATCCCGAGAACGTGAATCATTGCGCACGTGGGCGGTGATGTGACCGAGCTGCTTCAGAACATCGATATTGATCTCGTGTTTTTGATTGTGCCACGTTAACCTGCATAAGCCCTGGAGATGGAATTGTTCGTTGGTAAGCGTGTCCCAGCGTGTCGACTGACACGCGCCATAACAAACACGTAATGACCACCTCATACGAAGACGACAAAACAGATCCCCCGTGTAGCCTTAACAGACTGCTGGGGCGAGTGCTGTTAGTGAGCACCTATGAAGGCCGGCACGGCACACGAGGGGGTGTTGGTGACGAGCACCACGTCCGACCGCCTTTGTCTCCCCAGTTGGCGATGTTTACACACCGCACCAGGTTCTCAATTGAGTCTGAGTCGACCTAGGGGAGGCCCGGGACCGGTTCAGATAATCGTCACTGGTGTTGGCCGTGAGCGGGAATCGAATTCGGGTAGCCGGATTCATAGCGCGGCGCGCTAACCACTACACCACCGCTCCCCACAATATATAGTATATATGTAGTATATATAGTGGGGAACACACAAATTGTATGAATGCTTCTCGTTTGATGGTACGGTTACAACTCGGACACACGCATCCCAGGTGGTTGATGCGACATCGGGTGGAGCGTCGTTGCCGCAGTAGTTCACCCGCTATCTGCGCTATGAACCCGGCGACTTTAGATGAACCCCCGTACGACCAACCCCTCCCTTTGATACTGCTAATTCTGCATAATGCACGGGCATAATATGACTTTGAAACTCCTCCTACGCATTTCCTATAAATATGATAAATTCCTCTTGATATGCAAATTCTTTTGTCAAGACGCTCTTCTTCCACCCCTCCAACCCAGCTTAAATATACGCTCCAAGCTTGGTGGTGTTTCATTCTTCACCTGAGGACGGCTGCTTGCGTTGTGGCCGAAACGTCGTGAGAATTATTTTATTATGTTTTATTTTTATTATTTTATTACTTCCCTTCTACGTGACTTTACCGAAAGAACTAAGAAGAAAAAAACAAAGTATGAACCTGTTCTGGGTACATACCTCCCTCCACTCACTTCTCCCCCCCCCCACACAAAGAGGTGTAGTGAGATGATTGGAAAGAGATGCAGACAATATGAGATAGATTACAATAATTGGATTTTATGTTAATGAGCCCGTTGTTTCATCAAGATTTTAATTCAAGCGGTGTTTGACGCCCTCCCATATCTGCTCCTTTTCACGAATCCACGGCCCCGTTGCGCTGCTTGGGTTCCTCACAGCTGTTTCTATGTACGCTGAACTTCTTTCGTACCGTACATAGCCAACCGCGCTCATCGGATGTCTTTGCTCGGTTCGTTTGTGCTTTCACTGGGTCCAGCTCTCCTCGTCTCAATTTATTGCTGAACGTGCAGGGCCCTCGGGAAAGTTTTGCCAGGTTGCCGAGGAAATGAAACGATCACCGAGCGAACGTCCGCGACACAGGAGATGGAGCAATGAAATCAGTTTCGTGCGCAGGCGCTACATGGATCGAGTTGTTCCATTCGCAAACATTTTGGCTGGAGGGGACCTTCATTCAGCAGTGGATAGATCATGGCTGATGATGAGGTCGCAAGGGTAACTTGCCACGTGGCTCAGCGGTAGAGCGAGCGGCTCGCAAGCAGAAGGTCGCGAGGTCAAATCCTTGGCTGGGGGTTGACTTGACCCCATCATCCCTCCAGGGTAGAAACAATATAAATATAAACCTTGGCTGGGAGTAAACGGCGGTCGTTTTATGGACAGACTCGTCCCCGCCACAGCGATGTGGAATTTCCACCACCGACTCTACGTTGGCTGTAAACGGGAGATGATCACGCAATGCCCCCCAAAGCCCATTTGAGCAGCAGGGAAATTACTGTGACCTTTTGTTGTTGTTGTGTTGTTTGTTGTCACTCAGCCGTTTGCTGAGCGAACCCGCCAAATTGTGAACAACTCGAGGAGCGAGCGGGAGGAGGAGGCGAGTTGAGCAATTGGGGCCAAAATGGCACAGATTTGGAATTTCACAACGAGAGCAAAGTTGCCGAGTAGACGGTCTTTACACAATCCCCGGATCCTTCGAGTGGTGGTGTACAAAAGCAGACGTCGGCGATGTCTCGCAATCGTCAGCTTCCCCGGCGTGTTCGCTCAAGGGTGCAGATTGGCGGCAGTGAACTATTCCAGATCCTCGTGCGCTCATGCCGAAGGAGCGTCGGAGGCGTGGGGGTGTGGGAGGTGGAGGAGGGGAGGGTGCTATGCTCGCTGTACGAAGTTGGCCGACAGATTGACGATTTTATCGGGGTCAAAACCAGCAACTTTGTATCCGTGACATAGCCAAACGGGGAAGGGGGAGTAAGAGTCGGGGATGACGTAATGGATGGGGAAAAGAGAAACAGGAACGGGGGAAGAGAGAAGTAAAAAAAAAATTGGGAAATGAGTGAACGGATTAAAGGATGGGAAAAGAACGGGGAATAAAAAAACGGGAGTAAAGGGTCAAGAATCATTCGGATAGGGAGGAAGAGGCTTCATGAGGACCTTGACCCAGCTGCAGTGTGTTTTCACACGGTGGGGGGGGGGGGCGCACAGAAGCCACGTGGTTTGCCGGAGGCTTGAGCTGAGTTAGATGCAGAGGTCGCAAACGGGTTTTCATTCCTTACCCGTACCCGTACCCGGCCGCACCAGGGGGTAGCCGTTCCCTACCCGTACCCTACCCGAAATGAGTGACAAACGGTTACCCACCAGTGACTCACGGCCTACCCGTACCCGTACCCGGCCGCACCAGGGTCGCAAACGGCTAGCCGGGCATCGGGTAGGGTAGGGGTATCGGGTACCCGGTTGCGACCTCTGGTTAGATGAGAGCACGCGGATAAAGTTGCCGATCGTTTTCCTTCCGCGGTTCTCGACCCGTGGGTCTAAAATACCCGAAAGTTTTGCGGCGGTGGGCCACAGTCATGCGGCGTGGGCATCGTGCAGAAGAAATGTCGACTGCGCACCTGGGCACGTCCGTTTGACGTCGCGTGGTGTAATCACAATCGAGTAATTCAAACGTGATTACAAACAAGTTCACCGTGAATTTGTATTTAATAAGCGGACATTTCATGCAGTTTGACATCAATGGGCTATTGAGATGGGAAGCGGCGTTTAACTGCTGAGTGGAAGCCAGGTGTTGTGCATGTGTGCACAGCATCATGACTAGGTGACGAGATGTTAACTACCTCGCCTGGTATACAGGAGGTCGTGGGATCGATCCCGACCATGACACCTGCTGTATATTTGGAGTCTGCGTGTTCTCTATCCCCGTGGTCGCGTGGATTTTTCTCCGGGTGTTCCCCTCCACATTTAAAATCAAGATCACGCGTTTCAAAGCATTTGGCCGCTATAGATTTCCGCGCGATGGCAAAGCCACTTCGTTGAGTTATCATTTGTGGCCGGGTCCACGCTTCTCAAAACGAGCTACGTAGCTCAGTTGGGGGGCCTTGCCTGGTAAAATAACAAACAACGATTTAAATAGACTCAAATGTGGTTCGACGTGGCTGAGTGGCAGCGCGTTCGCCTTCTCGTTGCAGAGGCTCGCGGTTCGAATTTAACAGCCACCGACCCTGGTTAATACTGCGGGTCGTATGAACGATGAACAAACAAACGCAAGCAAAATTCTACACGCCGCTCAAAGTTGACGAGCATCCACTGGCGTCATTTGTAAGAGCAACCCAATGCGTTGCTGGTGTTTATAGAACAAAAAAAATGTACGCTCGTATTACTGAAATGGAATATACTGCGATATAAAATTGTCAGGATCCTCGGTGAGGCATTGCTGAGTAAATCGGCATCGTGATAATCAGATAAAATAAAATCTCTCAGCAGCACACAGACAGACGACGAACGGCGCAGTGGATGGGACACTGCGCCAAGAATTTGGGGATCCGAGTTCGATTCCCGGCCACGGCTCGCATCAGTGACGAGCGATGTCTGGCCACTACCCTCCCCCCGCTTCCCATCTCCTGAAGAGGCTCCCACCACCTGGAGCGAAACGTTGGACATCATGCCAAACAACGCGCGGTACAACCTGAACATAAGCCTGTCACCGACTAGACTGAGTGGAGTGAAGCTACAGCCACGTCTGGCCACCCTTTGCCTTCCAGTTGCTGATGGTAAACAAACATACCACGTAGTGATTTAAGGCGAAGCGTACGCAGAAGAGGGCAAACGACCGGCTCAGATATTACTCGTCACGCTAACCAGTGTACCCACTGCACACGCAAAGATAAAGATGCCCGTATAGCCTCGACAGGCTGTTGGGGCAAGTGCTGTTAGGGACCACGTATGAAGGCCAACACATCACACGAGTCGCGAGAGAGTTGAGCACGCCCGGACGCCTTTGTCTCCCCAGTGCTGATGTTTACACATCGCACCAGGTACTCATTTGAGGCTGAGTCGACCCTAGGGAGGCCCAGGACCGGTTCAGATAATCGTCACTGGTTTTGGCCGTGAGCAGGAATCGATCTAGGATCGACGGATTCGTAGCGCAGCGCGCTAACCGCTACACCAAGACTCCCCATACAAAGACAATCCCCCAAACCCCCATATAGCCTTAACAGACGGTAGTATTGTTAGCGAGCACCTATGAAGGCCGGAACGGTACACGAGGGGGTGGGTGGCCAGCACCACGCCCGACCGCCTTTGTCTCGCCAGTGACTATGTTTACACACCGCATCAGGTGCTCGTTTGAGGCTGAGTCGACCTCGGGGAGGCCCAGGACCGGTTCAGATAATCGCCACTGGTGTTGGCCGTGAGCGAAAATCCAACTAGGGTCGCCGGATTCGTAGCGCAGCGCGCTAACCCCTGCACTACCGCTCCCCACATACACACACGCACCCACGCACTCATAACATGATTTGATTAACACCCAATTCCTCGGGTGTTTAATGCCAGCCGCTAAGCTTCATAATTAAAGGCCACCACGCAAATCCGCAGCGTTAAGCAGTGTAAACAGATGTAGTGTGTGTACACTGACTGTTTACCCAGTGACTAAGCGTGTGTGTGATCGTATTGACAATGCTGGTATATCTCTATATACACAGTATGTGTATATATATATTCAGTGGCCTAAAAGTCAGGACGCAGGATTATTAAATTTATTTTAACACTGACATTAAAAATATTTTAATTGTTTATTCTTTATGTAAATGTTTTAATCTAGTATCATCATTAATACAGCTATTTTAATTTTTGCTCCACAGATGACATTTTTTTAAATGCCAAGAATTTGTTTTGCTCAAGCGGAACGAGTTCATTTCGGGGCTTTCATTTGTACGTACGCTAAATAATGTATCAATAATCTTTTTTTTTTTAAAGTCCAACTTTCATTTCAAAGGAGAATTCATGCATGCATTCACGTTAAAGTGAGTGGGTTTGCACATTTGTTGAAGTAAATGAAATATCCCGATGTGATTTGTTGAGATAACTATAACCCTACATGCGTCCTGATTTTTGGGCAACCCCGTGTATGTGAAAGACTCAACAGATTCGTCTTGAACACTGGTCCTAAAACAACAAAATATCATCGGCGACGTTTCGGGCCAGAGCCCTTCTTCAGAGCACATTACCTTTCATGGTCATTCAGAGCACAAGCAGAAAGGGTCCTTGGCCGAAACGTCGCCATATATATTGACTTTTAAGACAACGAAGTGGTATGTTTTCGTAAAATGTGCTTGTGCACCGCTGCCAACGCAACAGCATCACCAAATATTTTGTTTTATATACGTGAAGGTCACCCATGTAGAATGCACAGGATTTACACATTAATATTCCACGCATATAACAAAAATTAAGAGTGAACTTGTTTGTAATCACGTTTGAATTTGCTCGATTGTGATTACACTACACATCGTAGCAGCGGAAGCTGCTACGATGTGTAGTGTGGATTTACTCTCCAACACACCGGTGTGCTGTACTAGTGTAGTGACTAACTCGGAGACGATAAGACTTGGAGGCACTTCTTTATTAACCAGCACCATCGGGGTTAACACTCGTCATAATCTTCTTGGTTCCTTCGGTAAAGTCACGTAGAAGGGAAGTAATAAAATAATAAAAATGAAACATAATAAAATTTTATTATGTTATTTTATTATATTATTATATGATTTTATTATGTTTTATTTTTATTTTTATTATTTTATTACTTCCCTTCTACGTGACTTTACCGAAAGAACCAAGAAGATGAATCCCTGCAGTCACGAAAGCTTTAAATCGAAACTCTTCATAATAACTAGTCCATCTCAGCCAGGACAGTTGGTAGGCTGTCTGACTGGTGACACCCCGAGATGGTGAAGACGTCGACGACAACGAGAAGGACGGTGAGGACGACGAGAAGAACGGCGACGATGGACTTGAGCGGCACGACGTGGATCCCACTTCCAGCAACTGCCCCGAGGTCCCCCACAGGGACCCCTCTTATATTCCCA
Organism: Lampetra planeri; assembly: GCF_965212315.1. Taxonomy (NCBI): domain Eukaryota; kingdom Metazoa; phylum Chordata; class Hyperoartia; order Petromyzontiformes; family Petromyzontidae; genus Lampetra; species Lampetra planeri. The sequence goes on along the minus strand of NC_136144.1, from coordinate 6,232,365 downwards.
GCGTGGCCTGGCTCCGCCCTCGGACACGCCCCCTTTCTGGAACCTACCAGCGGGTTCCTGGTGGGCCCCTTCTGTGACCCTTCCCCCCTAGATGCCCCTCTCGTGTATAGCCTGGCCTGCTGACGTCACGGCTGCCGTACACCGCAGATCCCCTTTCCTGCCAGCAGCCAGCGCTATGCCACTACATTAGTAACGAATTGGCATGTTCTGTTTACGTGAAAAACCTTACTAATTGGCTGTGTTGGGTGGTGGCGGGTTTAACGACACATTTATATCTTGACTTGAAGCTTTCGTGACTGCAGGAATCGTGATTTATTTTATTTTATACCTACGTGACTTTACCGAAAGAACCAAAGAGTATGGACACATTTATATTTACGTGATCGAACCCAAAAAAAAACCTGTATTCTGGACAATATTGTTATTATCACTATACTATACCCCACGATACCATGATATTGTAGTAATTACAGCTTAAATTTCGATTTAAAGCTTTCGTGACTGCAGGGATTCATCTTCTTGGTTCTTTCGGTAAAGTCACGTAGAATGGAAATAATAAAATAATAAGAACAGGTCTGTCGAGAAGACAGAGTCTCGACAGACCTGTTCTTCACCTGAGGACGGCTGCTTGCGTTGTGGCCGAAACGTCGTGAGAATTATTTTATTACGTTTTATTTTTATTATTTTATTATTTCCATTCTACATGACTTTACCGAAAGAACCAAGAAGATAATTACAGCTTGTTGTGACCTGTGCCTTTGTTTATCATGGCTTGGTGTTACACACTGGGTTTTATTATTAATTTGCTGATTCAGTTGTGATCTACGCATGTGTGTTGTGCCTCGTTACATTGACAATTGATTTTTTTTCTAGGGCACATCGCGTAAGTAAAACGTGTTGTCGTACGGTCGTGAAATGTGTTAAATGAAAAGCCGTAACACTCTTGACAGTATTATAGTTTGTAATTTCTGGTGCAACAAGCAACTGTTGTAACCGGGGGGGAGTGAGGGGGACGCACCACTCGGAAGAGATGCATGGGGGAAAAACCGAAAGGAACGGGAGAGGGAAGGGAGAAGCGAAATATTGGGAAGTGTGAGGAAAGTGAGAACCTGAATATTTATTTAGACTGGAAAAATCCGATAAGCCGTAAAGCTCTTTTTCGCACACATCCAGTAGGGGGCGGGTCGGAAAGTTACAACAATAAAAAAACAGATATGAGTGAAAAGTGGAGGAGAACCAAGTCATTAAATAAAGTATGTAAATACAACTTGCACAGGTATATCGATGTCTTACGATTTTTCGAAACCAAACGCAATCTTGGACAAGGCAACAAGATTTAAAAAATCAAATCAATTCCAGACCACACAACGACAACACACCACAGGAAAGGAGCGGAGAAACGGGGGGCACAGGGGTCGGGAGAGGTGAGGATGGGCAGGAAGAGGCTGCGTGAGGACATCGATGCTATTACTGCTGCTGATGCACGCCGGAGCGGCGTCTGTTTCCACAGTGGGCGGCGACAGGGAGAGGGGAGGAGTTGAGAGTGGGGGTGGCCACACAAAGGCCACGTGATTTACGGGAGGATTAAGCTGTTGTCGAAGCCGAGATAGCGATCTGTGGATGAGAGAAGGGAATCAGAGTGGGGGTGGCCACACAAAGGCCACGTGATTTGCGGGAGGCTTAAGCTGGTTTAGATAGATTACTTCAGTAGTTGCTGGTACAATGTGACACATGTGCCTTTGTTTACTGTGGTCGGCTGCAATACCCCATTTGTTATAGTGTAGTGTAATAGTGCCGGCTGGTTACCAGTAGCGGCAACTGCGGTGGACAAACAGTACACGCGCCGGCAGAGCCGGCCCAGCCACTAAGCGACCCTTGCAATTGCAAAGGGCCCCGTGGCCAGCAGAGGGCCCCCTAGAGTCACTGCTAGCTAGTGGGTGAAAAAAAATCATACATCAAAGGGGCCTCCAACCAAATTTTGCTTAAGGCCCCCAAAGGTCTAGGGCCGGTTCTGCGCGCCGGTGAGCAATATACACGTGTGTGTGTCGGCAGGGCAGAGGAACTGGGGCAAGGGTCATAGAGGGCCCCATCTGGAAGCCCCTGGAACTTGCTGGCGGGTTCGAGAAGGGCGGCGCGGCCAGGGCAGAGCCAGGCCGCGCTGGGAGCATAAAAGGGGTCGAGAGAGGGAGCTTGGGGCTGCCGGTTTTTGGGGTTGGATCGTCTCGTCGTTGCTGTCTTCTCGTCACCATCGTTCGTCGCTGCCGCATTCGCTCGGTATTGCGCTGCTAGATAGCCTGTTAGCTATTCTTGTTTTTTTTTTTCGGTAAAGTCACTTAGGTAAAAATTTAAAATTAATAAAAGTAAAATAAAAATCACGACGTTTCGTAGGCAACACAAGCTTCCGTCTTCAGGTGGAACCGTCACAGCACGCTTGCTGTACCAGTATATATACGGGGTCGGATCTCTTGGAATTTCTCATTTACTTGATACAGCAAGCGTGCTGTGACGGTTCTACCTGAAGACGGAAGCTTGTGTTGCCTCAGAAACGTCGTGATTTTTATTTTATTTTTTTATTTTACTTTTATTAATTTTAATTTTTTGCCTACGTGACTTTACCGAAAAAACCCAAGAATATGAATCCTTGCAGTCACGAAAGCTTCAAATCTAGCCTGTTAGCTGTCTCCGTCAGCGCCGGGTGGTGTTAGACGGTGTTAGTGTTGTGTTATAGGCTAGCGACTGTAGAGTCTGTACAGGCGAGATCGTGCGTGTTAAATAAAGGTGCCTCTACAAACCTCGCCTCCGAAGTGACTGCACCACAATAGTATTATGTTGACGATTGTCAACAGAGCGATGTGTTGCTGAGCACAGTGCCCAATGGCTCAAAACGCCAGACGGCCAGCAACAAAAAGCACGATTAAAGTTGTCATAGATAAGAGTGTAACACATTTCTTCGAATTGAGCAAGGTCATTTGTTATAGAAACTTGGAAGGTTGGGGGGGGGGAGAGATGATGATGATGATGATTTCACAGCAGAGCAGTGCGAGGGAGAAAGTGTGGCGAGCGAGTGCACGCGAACGGATGGGTTTGTGAGTGAGTGGGTTGAGTGAGTGGATGAGTAAGCTTGTTGTTGTGACCTGCAGTGTCCTAGTTTGTGATAGTGTTATGTTAGGACAGCACCGTCATTGCTCATGGAACAATCCACGCATTTGTTTATTACCCGCTTGTCACTGCACACTGATTGTGATGGCATCATCCTATTAATTGGTGGTATAACGTGACCTTTGTTTACATTCATCGTTTTTGCTTTGACTGCTCTGACAGTCTGTTGTCTGTTGTTGAAGAGCAGCTGAGCTTCTCTCTTGTAAGATCCCATAGCTGCGTGTTTAGCTCTACACAAACGTCAAAGTGACTTTCATGCTCAAATTAGCATCGTGGCTTTGGTGCTCAACTCCCGTTTACAGCCTTGATCCAGTCGAGGATTAGGACGTTTCTTTTACACGTCCCTTGCTTAACCCTGTCCCGTGCTTCCGATTCAATTCCGATCACGTACGTGTACATAATCGGAACGGAACCAGAAGGAAAAGTAAAATAACTCTCGGTACGGAGGTGCCCACGAGACCACGCGGGAGGGCGTGTGGCACAGTTTGGCGCCGGCTATCGTAGAGTTGCGGTGGTGTCGCGAGAGTTCTATGCGGTGAGCACTGTACAATGTTTTTAAAGACAATGGCGTTATGCCTCTCTAAATACAAGTAACGCTGGGCTATATTCTTGGGTCTTTCGGTAAAGGTACGTAGATAGGTTCAAATAAAATAACAAAAACTACGACAGCTTGTGTTGTGATCGAAACGTCGTAGTTTTTATTATTTTCTTTGAACCTATCTATGTACGTGGCTTCACCAAAAGCCCCAAGAATATTAATTCCTGCAGCCACGAAGGCATCAAGTCAAGATTTAACGCGGAGCTGTTTGCGCATTCCGAAATTCACATTTGAACGGGACCCACCCTGCAACTTGCAAACGTCTCATTACAGGAATGGTGAAATGGCCCAGCATCGTAAAGCCACGTATATCACATCCCATCTCAATAAATCCCATGCCAAGCTGCAGCTGAATTTAATGTACATCGCCACCGAATGAATTCCCGATCCCCATTCTGGAATGCGCCGTCACCATCCAAGAATCTCACCCAGATCCGGAAGGACGCTCGCGAACAGAGTGGAACAATGTGGACGTCCAGAATAGGCACCGAATTCAAGACCCAAATATCGCACACCTCCTGGCTATAGAACATTTCTCCTCCTCGCAAAGACACTGCTGGTGTATCCACCAACCCCATAAGAACATCAACGCGGCGATGCTTATTTCTCCTTCATGAATAGAAAATAAAAGCCGCAAGCCACAGCGGTGCGATTGTGGCCATGCAACTCAAACTATGGAACGTATAATAAACTTGTCTGTACTTCTCCAATGGAAGAGGAACAGCACAACTACACAAAGGTTTGTACTCGATTGGAATTCACGTAGGAATCATTGCAACCTCGACTGAAACCTTGGCAACAACAACAACAACAAAAATGTATGATTACCAACCGCACGGTTGGAGAGTGCATGCACCCTGTCTGCGCCAGATGCTGCCATCATTTCTGGCGCAACTTACAGATTTTTTTGCGAAGCTGAAATTTCAAAGCTCAAGAGCGCGAAGCGGTGATGGCACACAGATGAATTGAGTGGGATTCTGCCGCCCAAGGTTATATCGGTTTAGCTCCGACTTAATTGGATGTCGGATCTGTCGGTGGTGGCACCGTTTGCTTGCGAGCGAAACTGCTCTGCTTGGTGGCGGAGCGACGCATTTGGCAAGCTAATTTCGCGGGGCAATAAATAATAAATGCACGGTAATTGTGGAACGGCGCAGTGACGCCACGCACTGGTTTGCAACGCTGGTGCATGATGCTGAGGGCCCAGCCGACCTGAGTTCGATTCCCAGGCACGGCTAACACCATTGGCGAGTGCTACCTGTTAACGGTCTTTGTATTCTAGATTTGAAGCTTTCGTGACTGCAAGGATTCATATTCTTAGGTTTTTTTCGGTAAAATCACGTAGGTAAAACATTAAAATTAATAAAAGTAAAATAAAATAAAAATCACGACGCTTCGGAGGCAACACAAGCTTCCGTCTTCAGGTGGAACCGTCACAGCCACGACAGCTGTATCACGTAAATGAGAGATTGCAAGAGCTACCACTCCGTTTATATAATGGTTGCAGAAGGGGGGGGGGGGGGATAAGGGCCAAGTACAGCACACTTTGTATTAATATGGTAAGGTGAGGCTCAAGAGGGTGAGCCTTTGTTATGGAGAGGTACGGTTTGTGACTCAGCCACGGCTATCATCGGTGGCAAGTGCCATCCGAAAGCAATGAAGCGTGATCCAACGAACGATATGGAATGGTGCGAGGGGTTTCATCCACACGGGGCTATATACACGCAATGTGTTGTCATTTATTTGAGATGTGCAAGCGAACTTGCTTGCCTCTTTGCAAAACCGCTCGATGCACCATCTCACTCGGGGTGGGGGGGGGGGTGGCTCACGGCCGATCATTGCCTAAGGTGTGGTCGTGTTTTTGGAGGAGGGGGAAGCCGTCCCACCTTATTGAAGTCGCGGCCGCGGCCGACTTTTCGTCTTCGCTCCATTAGCGGTGCAGGTTGTTGAGCGAGACGTGGGGTGGTGGTGGTGGGGGTGGTGGTGGGGGTGGGGTGGTGGTGGGGTGGAGGTGTGGTGGTGGGGGTGGTAGGGGTGGTGGGGGTGGAGTGGAGGTGAGCTGGTGGAGGTGAGGGGGTGGTGGAGGTGGTGGTGGGGTGGTGGTGGTGGAGGTGGGGGGTAGTGGAGAGTGATGGGGGGGGGTGATGGGGGTGGTGGTAGATGTGGGGGTGGAGGTGAGGGGGTGGTGGTGGAGGTGGTGGGGTGGCGGGGGTGGTGGTGGAGGTGAGGGGGTGCTGGTGGAGTGGAGGTGTGGTGGTGGTGTGGTGGTGGAGGTGAGGTGGGGGAGGTGAGGGGGTGGTGGAGGTGGGGGGTAGTGGAGGGTGGTGGAGGTGATGGGGGTGGTGGTAGAGGTGGGGGTGGTGGTGAGGTGGAGGTGGGTGGTGGTGGAGGGTGATGGGGGGGGTGGTGGCCGTGGGATGCCCCCCCCCCCGGCTGTCATTGCCACGTGCGGCACAGCCCAGCGTCTCCGTGCGGTGGGGTAACGGGAGATTGATGCCATTCATTGTCATTATTGAGCCGCGGGCGGTGACATTTGGCTCCTCCGTGTGACCTCGTCCCCGCCCGCCGCTGCCTCCTTGCGGGGAGAAGAGACGCGCACGAAAGCGGAGCGGCTGAGTGCTGTTAAGGAGCGAGGCAGCCAACGCCGTGGCACTGACCTGACGACCCCGTCGAACGCCGTCGCCTCGGCCGCCTCCCCCCTCGCCTTTGCCCGCACGCCACTCAGGCCAGGAGAGCGCTGCTGCTGGGCCTAGGCGGTGTCTGCGAGCGCCTCTTGTGGACAGGATCCTTTGAGATCCTCAAATTTGTTCGCCCCCCCCCCACCCCCCGATATGTTATTGATACTAGATTTGAAGCTTTCGTGATTGCAAGGATTCAGCTATCGTGCTGTGACGGTTTCACCTGAAGACGGAAGCTTGTGTTGCCTCCGAAGCGTCGTGATTTTTTTATTTTATTTTTATTTTACTTTTATTAATTTAAATGTTTTACCTACGTGACTTTACCGAAAAAACTGAGAATATGTTATTGATATTTACTAGAAGTAATACTTATTCATGTAAGGCGACGATTTTTTTGTTAAGGGGCCATCCATAAATGACGTCACGTACCTAGGGGATGGGGGGAGGGGTCAGACCTTTGTGACGATGTATGACGAGGGGGGGGGGCGGAGTTTGAGAATTGTGACGTCACATCAAAATGCGCAACTTTAAATAAATATAGACAGCACGTTCTACTTAGTTTAATAGACTTTTTTTTTTATAAATGTTGTCTCCTACAACATCAGAGTGCAGCGCCACATTAAATACGCACTACAATGACAATAGTTTAAAGCGATTTGAAGCATGTTTTATATTTTTTTGGGGGGGCAGAGCTTTGTGACGTCATATTTGAGGGGGGGTGTCTGACTTTTTGTGATGGCCGTGGATTGGGGTCCCACGGTAGTACTGTACAGCACCATTGCAGTACTGTACATTACCATGGTAGTACAGTGCTATGGTTGTATAGTACTGTGGTGGTACAGTGCTATAGTTGTTGTACAGTACTGTGTTGGTACAGTACTATGGTTGTGTTGTGTAGTACTGTGGTGGTACAGTGCTATGGTTGTACAGTACTGTGGTGGTACAGTGCTATGGTTGTTGTACAGTACTGTGGTTGTAGAGTACTCTATTGTAGCTCCTCGGGCCTACGCGACACTATAGCCTGTACAGCCTAACAAGGTGTTTGCCCTCAAAATGTCGACATCGCATTAATTCACCTGGAGCTCTGATATATCTCTAACTTCAGCAACAAACAAACATCTCATTTGTGTAAAATTTACAATTATAAATGAGCTCATTGAATTACTTACTATATAGCGAGCGCCGCTCGCTGTCGAACTAATTTAAATTGGTTCATTTACAATTTCAATTATGGTCCCCGCAGGGAATTATCAAAGTAAATGCAGTCTGCTGTATCGTTAAAAAAACAACAACTCGACATTCAATAACAACACCATGCACTCTCGACACAGGGAGGGAAATTGTATATTCATAACATGTAACGTTCGCGGGCAATTGTCCATAAGAAAGGGTCATTGTCCGAAACGTCGGTCTATTCGGGCTGTCACGGTGGGGCAGCGGTTAGCGCGCTGCGCTATGGACCCGGCCTAACGAGCACATTTTTGACACTTTGATCAATAATATCGCTTGCAGGGACACATGGAAACGTAGGAAGGGCCACCGATTAAAATACAATTGTATTTTCTGGGCATTGTTAGCGGAGTGTTTCGTCGTTATCTGTGCTTGTGCACCACTGCCGTCGTACTATTACCGTGGTGTTTTTTGTTGTTTTGTTTCACTGAGTACACCTTAAAGACACCGTGATGATGTTAGTTTTGCCGAGGCACACGATTATTAACTGAGCGATGTCAACGTGGCCTGAAATAATTAGCATTTAATTTAACACGTAGCCTTCCGTAACCAATTGTATTCATTTATAACAACATAAATTGGGTTAGGTCTCATAAATATAAATGCGTCTTTAAATGTTGTGGTGTTTAAATCTCCAACAACACCGGTGTGCTTAAAGTAGTAACTGATTGGCACGTTCTGTTTACGTGACAAACCTTACTAATTGGCTGTGTCGGATGGTGGCGGGTTTCACGACACAATATTTACGCGAACTAACACAAAAAAATGTGATTATGATTGTAATAAAGTATATCTCCGCAGGCCCTGCTTGTACCAGGCCATTGTTTGGAAAGGTGAGAGAATATCCCAGTCGCGATTCTATATAAAGCACTGAGAATTCTACCTGAGCTCGTGGTGGAAATTCCACATTTCTATGACCAGAGGGGGTTGGGGTGGGCGGCCGGTTCTATCCATTGGACAACTGCTGTTGTTGCCTTCCCCCACAAAATGCGGTTCACGTTTCATCGACCTCGGAGTGAGGGATGATGGGTTGAGTTCGACCAACCTTGCCCTCGTCCCTCACTCCCCGCGGACTCAGAACCATCCTCTCTCAGCTTCAAATGAGTACCTGGCGCAGTGTGTAAGACGTCGCCACCAAGAGAGACAAAGGCGGCTGGGCGTGGTGTTGGCTACACCCCCCCCCCCCAATTTGACGTCCTTGCCGGCCTTCTTAGGTGCTCGCTAATAGCACTTGCCCCACAAGTCTGTTAAGGCTATACGGAGGATCTTTGTTATATACGCATTATTTTCCTGCTTAACATCTGCACGCGATAAGCCACTTGGTTGAGCTATGAAATGTGGCCAGGTCGCTTTTGCAAATATCACTTAATAGCTCAGCGGGCTCTGCCTGGTAAGATAAAAACACAAGCTTTCAAGATATAGTAATTTTGCTGTGACGGTTCCACCTGAAGACGGAAGCTTGTGTTGCCTCCGAAACGTCGTGATTTAATTTATTGGTTTTTCTTTTTTAACCTACGTGACTTTACCGAAAAGAACAAAGAGTATGGATCCTTGCAGTCACGAAAACTTCAAATCTAGAATTTAAAAGCGACTTTCGATTTAAAGCTTTCGTGACTGCAAGGATTCATCTTCTTGGTTCTTTCGGTAAAGTCACGTAGAAGGGAAATAATAAAATAATTAAAATAAAACATAATAAAATACAATTCCAACGACGTTTCGGCCACAACGCAAGCAACTTTCATTCAGACGCTGTCTTTCCGACAGACCTGTTCTTCACCTGAGGACGGCTGCTTACGTCGTGAGAATTGTATTTTATTATGTTTTATTTTTATTATTTTTTTATTTCCCTTCTACGTGACTTTACCGATAGAACCAAGAAGATAAAAGTGACTTGTTCACCTGTCCAATACATGAGTGTACACTCCTATCGTGTTTTTTTTGTATTGTTTGTTGTAACGTTCTCACCCCCGTGGCCTAACTGGACATCTGTGAAAAAGAGCTTGACAACTCATCGGATTCCTCCTCCAGTATACATTCATATTCCGATCACGATTCTGTCAAGGTGTGTCAAACATGAACGCTAGCCCAACCACCACCCACGACCCCGGTCTGACGCAGTAGGCGAGGTTCATTTCTCGCTTGTCTGCCCTCTGACCTCAACCCAGGAGACCCGGGGGCCGGTCGACCAGCCGGAGCATTCCATCTGCGAACTTCCGTCAACATAATCCCGTTTTGGCAGCAGCGTGAGCAATTTGCTTGCGCGCTGTTCGGGGAGTTTCTTTCTCCCTGCGATTATTTCCACTCGGTGTTGTGCTTTTTTCCCGATGAGCTCTGTGAATTTCTCAGAGACTCACCCTTGACTACAGGCTCACGCCAGTGACAAAGACCACCACCCCCCCCCCCATGCCATATAGCCTTTTTTAATAGGCTGTTGGCAGTGGGAAATTTCTGCAAGTGAGTAGCTATATAAACCAAACATTTTTTAACAATTTTTTTTGCTCTTCCAGGTAAGGTCCACTGAGCTATATTTAGCTTTTTTTTTTCTAGAAGCGACGTGGCTATCACAAATGGTAGCTCAACGAAGTGGCTTATCGCGTGGAAATTTTACAGCGGGCAAATACTTTAGACGCATGTTTCTAAATCGGGGAGGGAAAACCGGAGGACCCAGAGAAAAATCGACAGGGAGAACATGCAAACTTCAAATATACAGCAGCAGGCGTCAAGGTGAGAATCGAACCCACGACCTCCTGTATACCAGGCGAGGTAGTTAACATCTCCTAGCCACCGTGTTGATGATGAGAGAGAGACACACAAACTTCAAATATACAGCAGGCGTCAAGGTGAGAATCGAACCCACGACCTCCTGTATACCAGGCGAGGTAGTTAACATCTCCTAGCCACCGTGTTGATGATGAGAGAGATACATAGCAAACTTCAAATATACAGCAGGCGTCAAGGTCAGAATAGAACCCACGACCTCCTGTATATCAGGCGAGGGAGTTAACATCTCCTAGCCACCGTGTTGATGATGAGAGAGATACACAGCAAACTTCAAATATACAGCAGGCGTCAAGGTCAGAATAGAACCCACGACCTCCTGTATACCAGGCGAGGGAGTTAACATCTCCTAGCCACCGTGTTGATGATGAGAGAGATACATAGCAAACTCCAAATATACAGCAGGCTTTTTTTTCGATTTAAAGCTTTCGTGACTGCAGGGATTCATATTGTTGGTTCTTTTGGTAAAGTCACGTAGAAGGGAAATAATAAAATAATATAAATATATAGAAATAATATATATAATATATCTTGATATATTTATATAATATAATAGTCATATGAATAAATATAAATACTACGTATATAAATATATATTTAGATTATTTCATTATTTCCCTTCTACGTGACTTTACCGAAAGAACCAACAATATATATACACTATTGATGTTTCGCCTGAATCGTCCGTGTTTCCGAACACGAGAAATACGAAGACTTTTTAGTTTTTTCCGCAGCACAGTGGCATTTTTATTTTATGACCACATCTCAATTTTGTGAAAGCAAACCTCTTAGGTGCTCTGTTTTTCACGCCGAGTCGATATACGGTTACACCTTGATGCAGCTAATCTGGCTGTGACGGTCCCACCTGATGACGGAGACTTGTGTTGCCTCCGAAACGTCGTGATTTTTGTTTTTATTTTATTTTATTTTCATTAATTTTGATATTTTACCTACGTGACTTTACCGAAAAAACCTAAGAATACGGTTACACCTTCTCTCGCCACTGATGTTAACCGTAGCTGGGCAATCGAACTCAGCTCGCCTGGTTCGTAACACGCTGTGCTAAACGCCGTGGCACTAGGCACGCGTTTGTTGTTGCGGGCGCATTACCCTTCGAATACAGCGTGCCATCTGCATCACATTGAACGGTAACGAAGCCGTGACATTCGACGAAGGGCAGGCCATGCGCGGTGGCATCACTGCCCGTCCAAATTGCTCGTGTGGATGTTTCCAAGAGCAACGGTGGACCCTTACTTGCAGACTGATTCACACTTAGACCCTTACTTGCAGACTGATTCCCACTTAGACCCTTACTTGCAGACTGATTCCCACTTAGACCCTTACTTGCAGACTGATTCCCACTTAGACCCTTACTTGCAGACTGATTCCCACTTAGGCCCTTACTTGCAGACTGATTCCCACTTAGACCCTTACTTGCAGACTGATTCACACTTAGACCCTTACTTGCAGACTGATTCCCACTTAGACCCTTACTTGCAGACTGATTCACACTTAGACCCTTACTTGCAGACTGATTCCCACTTAGACCCTTACTTGCAGACTGATTCCCACTTAGACCCTTACTTGCAGACTGATTCCCACTTAGACCCTTACTTGCAGACTGATTCCCACTTAGACCCTTACTTGCAGACTGATTCCCACTTAGACCCTTACTTGCAGACTGATTCCCACTTAGGCCCTTATTTGCAGACTGATTCACACTTAGGCCCTTACTTGCAGACTGATTCACACTTAGACCCTTACTTGCAGACTGATTCCCACTTAGGCCCTTATTTGCAGACTGATTCACACTTAGGCCCTTACTTGCAGACTGATTCACACTTAGACCCTTACTTGCAGACTGATTCACACTTAGACCCTTACTTGCAGACTGATTCCCACTTAGACCCTTACTTGCAGACTGATTCCCACTTAGACCCTTACTTGCAGACTGATTCCCACTTAGACCCTTACTTGCAGACTGATTCCCACTTAGGCCCTTACTTGCAGACTGATTCCCACTTAGACCCTTACTTGCAGACTGATTCACACTTAGACCCTTACTTGCAGACTGATTCCCACTTAGACCCTTACTTGCAGACTGATTCACACTTAGACCCTTACTTGCAGACTGATTCCCACTTAGACCCTTACTTGCAGACTGATTCCCACTTAGACCCTTACTTGCAGACTGATTCCCACTTAGGCCCTTACTTGCAGACTGATTCCCACTTAGACCCTTACTTGCAGACTGATTCCCACTTAGACCCTTACTTGCAGACTGATTCCCACTTAGACCCTTACTTGCAGACTGATTCCCACTTAGACCCTTACTTGCAGACTGATTCCCACTTAGGCCCTTATTTGCAGACTGATTCACACTTAGGCCCTTACTTGCAGACTGATTCACACTTAGACCCTTACTTGCAGACTGATTCCCACTTAGGCCCTTATTTGCAGACTGATTCACACTTAGGCCCTTACTTGCAGACTGATTCACACTTAGACCCTTACTTGCAGACTGATTCACACTTAGACCCTTACTTGCAGACTGATTCCCACTTAGACCCTTACTTGCAGACTGATTCCCACTTAGACCCGTACTTGCAGACTGATTCCCACTTAGACCCTTACTTGCAGACTGATTCCCACTTAGGCCCTTACTTGCAGACTGATTCACACTTATGCCCTTACTTGCAGACTGATTCACACTTAGGCCCTTACTTGCAGACTGATTCACACTTAGGCCCTTACTTGCAGACTGATTCACTCTTAGGCCCTTACTTGCAGACTGATTCCCACTTAGGCCCTTACTTGCAGACTGATTCACACTTAGGCCCTTACTTGCAGACTGATTCCCACTTAGACCCTTACTTGCAGACTGATTCCCACTTAGATCCTTACTTGCAGACTGATTCACACTTTGACCCTTACTTGCAGACTGATTCACACTTAGACCCTTACTTGCAGACTGATTCACACTTAGACTCTTACTTGCAGACTGATTCACACTTAGACCCTTACTTGCAGACTGATTTACACTTAGACCCTTACTTGCAAACTGATTCCCACTTAGGCCCTTACTTGCAGACTGATTCCCACTTAGACCCTTACTTGCAGACTGATTCCCACTTAGGCCCTTACTTGCAGACTGATTCCCACTTAGACCCTTACTTGCAGACTGATTCACACTTAGACCCTTACTTGCAGACTGATTCACACTTAGACCCTTACTTGCAGACTGATTCCCACTTAGGCCCTTACTTGCAGACTGATTCCCACTTAGGCCCTTACTTGCAGAATGATTCACACTTAGGCCCTTACTTGCAGACTGATTCCCACTTAGGCCCTTACTTGCAGAATGATTCACACTTAGGCCCTTACTTGCAGACTGATTCACACTTAGACCCTTACTTGCAGACTGATTCACACTTAGACCCTTACTTGCAGACTGATTCCCACTTAGACCCTTACTTGCAGACTGATTCACACTTAGGCCCTTACTTGCAGACTGATTCCCACTTAGACCCTTACTTGCAGACTGATTCCCACTTAGACCCTTACTTGCAGACTGATTCCCACTTAGACCCTTACTTGCAGACTGATTCACACTTAGACCCTTACTTGCAGACTGATTCACACTTAGACCCTTACTTGCAGACTGATTCCCACTTAGGCCCTTACTTGCAGACTGATTCCCACTTAGACCCTTACTTGCAGACTGATTCCCACTTAGACCCTTACTTGCAGACTGATTCCCACTTAGACCCTTACTTGCAGACTGATTCCCACTTAGGCCCTTACTTGCAGACTGATTCCCACTTAGACCCTTACTTGCAGACTGATTCCCACTTAGGCCCTTACTTGCAGACTGATTCCCACTTAGACCCTTACTTGCAGACTGATTCCCACTTAGACCCTTACTTGCAGACTGATTCCCACTTAGGCCCTTACTTGCAGAATGATTCACACTTAGGCCCTTACTTGCAGAATGATTCACACTTAGGCCCTTACTTGCAGACTGATTCCCACTTAGACCCTTACTTGCAGACTGATTCCCACTTAGACCCTTACTTGCAGACTGATTCACACTTAGGCCCTTACTTGCAGAATGATTCACACTTAGGCCCTTACTTGCAGACTGATTCACACTTAGACCCTTACTTGCAGACTGATTCACACTTAGGCCCTTACTTGCAGACTGATTCCCACTTAGACCCTTACTTGCAGACTGATTCCCACTTAGACCCTTACTTGCAGACTGATTCCCACTTAGACCCTTACTTGCAGACTGATTCCCACTTAGACCCTTACTTGCAGACTGATTCCCACTTAGACCCTTACTTGCAGACTGATTCACACTTAGGCCCTTACTTGCAGACTGATTCACACTTAGACCCTTACTTGCAGACTGATTCACACTTAGGCCCTTACTTGCAGACTGATTCCCACTTAGACCCTTACTTGCAGACTGATTCCCACTTAGACCCTTACTTGCAGACTGATTCACACTTAGGCCCTTACTTGCAGACTGATTCACACTTAGACCCTTACTTGCAGACTGATTCACACTTAGGCCCTTACTTGCAGACTGATTCACACTTAGGCCCTTACTTGCAGACTGATTCACACTTAGACCCTTACTTGCAGACTGATTCACACTTAGGCCCTTACTTGCAGACTGATTCCCACTTAGACCCTTACTTGCAGACTGATTCCCACTTAGACCCTTACTTGCAGACTGATTTCTACTTAGGCCCTTACTTGCAGACTGATTCACACTTAGACCCTTACTTGCAGACTGATTCCCACTTAGACCCTTACTTGCAGACTGATTTCTACTTAGGCCCTTACTTGCAGACTGATTCACACTTAGGCCCTTACTTGCAGACTGATTCCCACTTAGACCCTTACTTGCAGACTGATTTCTACTTAGTCCCTTACTTGCAGACTGATTCACACTTAGACCCTTACTTGCAGACTGATTTCTAGTTAGGCCCTTACTTGCAGCCTGATTCACACTTAGGCCCTTGCTTGCAGACTGATTCACACTTAGACCCTTACTTGCAGACGGATTCCCACTTAGACCCTTACTTGCAGACTGATTCCCACTTAGACCCTTACTTGCAGACTGATTCCCACTTAGACCCTTACTTGCAGACTGATTCCCACTTAGACCCTTACTTGCAGACTGATTCCCACTTAGACCCTTACTTGCAGACTGATTCCCACTTAGACCCTTACTTGCAGACTGATTCACACTTAGGCCCTTACTTGCAGACTGATTCACACTTAGACCCTTACTTGCAGACTGATTCACACTTAGGCCCTTACTTGCAGACTGATTCCCACTTAGACCCTTACTTGCAGACTGATTCCCACTTAGACCCTTACTTGCAGACTGATTCACACTTAGGCCCTTACTTGCAGACTGATTCACACTTAGACCCTTACTTGCAGACTGATTCACACTTAGGCCCTTACTTGCAGACTGATTCACACTTAGGCCCTTACTTGCAGACTGATTCACACTTAGACCCTTACTTGCAGACTGATTCACACTTAGGCCCTTACTTGCAGACTGATTCCCACTTAGACCCTTACTTGCAGACTGATTCCCACTTAGACCCTTACTTGCAGACTGATTTCTACTTAGGCCCTTACTTGCAGACTGATTCACACTTAGACCCTTACTTGCAGACTGATTCCCACTTAGACCCTTACTTGCAGACTGATTTCTACTTAGGCCCTTACTTGCAGACTGATTCACACTTAGGCCCTTACTTGCAGACTGATTCCCACTTAGACCCTTACTTGCAGACTGATTTCTACTTAGTCCCTTACTTGCAGACTGATTCACACTTAGACCCTTACTTGCAGACTGATTTCTAGTTAGGCCCTTACTTGCAGCCTGATTCACACTTAGGCCCTTACTTGCAGACTGATTCACACTTAGACCCTTACTTGCAGACTGATTCCCACTTAGACCCTTACTTGCAGACTGATTCCCACTTAGACCCTTGCTTGCAGACTGATTCCCTCTTGCGCGCACGGTGTTATGTGCCACTTGCGCCGCAGACACCAGAGGGTCCGGTAGGCGAATGAATAAATATCTTTACTACATTTGAAGCTTTCGTGACTGGAAGGATTCATATTCTTAGGTTTTTTTCCGGTAAAGTCACGTAGGTAAAAAAATAAAATTAATAAAAGTCAAATAAAATATAAAAATATTTTTTCTTTTATTTTCATTTTACTTTTATTAATTTTCATTTTTTTTACCTACGTGACTTTACAGAAAAAAACCTAAGAATATGAATATCTTTACTACAGCTGGGAATTTGGAATTAATGTGATGGGATATGACGCCCGGCGTTCTTAAGATGCTGGAGCATTTAAGTAAGTGACACGGTGGCAAGATGATAAGTGCACATTATCAGAGTTATGTTTTTTGTTTGCATTATGGCTGCAGGTATTGTGGTCTATGTAAACATGACTCCTTGTAAAAAAGGTGTCAGTTTTGTTGCCCTATAGAAGGGTAAAAAAACAATTATCATATTTTTTACTGGCAAATGAGGTTCCAATGTTGTAAACGGTGGCGAGATGTTAACTACCTCGCCTGGTGTGCAAGAAGGTTGTGGGTTTTATCCCGACCCCGACGCCTGCTGTATATTTGGAGGTTGCATGTTGTCTTTGTCCGTGGTCGTGTGGATTCTTCTCCAGGTCCTCCGGGTTTTTCTCCTCCACATTTAGAAACATGCGTTTGGAGCATTTGGCTGCTAGACATTTCCATGCGGTAAGCCATTTCGTTGGCCAGGTTGCTTCTGAAAAAGAGCGATGTAGTTCAGTGGGCCTTTGGTAAAAATTATCCCGTAAAAACAAAGTTTTTCACTTTAAATCCTTTATATGCGTGGCATCTGTTTTATTTTATTATTCATTTCTGTTTTTCTTGAGTAAGAGTTTATTTTTATTACATTGGTATTTTAAATAAAATATGAAAAAAAGAATTTCCTAAAAAGCGGAAAATTTAGGAAAAAAATTTCACGAAAATAAATTGTCACGCACAACGAGTCTGTGTGCAAAATGTCAGCTCGATTGGATCACGGGAAGTGGGTTAAAAAACGACCGACAGATTTGCACGGTCGTAAGCGCGCAAGCAAGCAAGCAAGTGAACTTAATATAAAGGATTTAAAAATAACAATATTTTAAAGTGAATTGAAAGTGTAACTCAGGAGCGCATGAGTTAAACGGAGGGACAGTCGCATGCACATTGCTCCTCGTTTGGCGGTAATGAGTCATCTCACAGTGCTGCACTTATCCGGGGTATCTTTATTTAAATAACAGCAGCACGCTAGTTATGTGCTCAGACGGTTATTGTCTGGATTTGTACAAAAGGCATCTTTGAGAGGAGGTCATAAAGTTTTGCCCGAGTGTATTTTAAATGTTGGCGCGATCAATGCCACTGGGGTTATTTTGAAATATGAAAGAAAAAAAATCCTCCCCCAAGGCACCGCGGCCCCTCTCGACATCCCCGCGCTCACGGCGCGATTAGCACGGCTCTCAATCAACTGGGTCCGCAATTAAGTTGACATTATTAAAAACATTTTCTGGTAATGATTTAATTTCCTGCAATTTTTTCTGACGGCTCCATTGTCATCGCAACGGTAATTAAAATTGCGTTTGAAAATGTGTACCGCGTGGCTTTGCAAGGAAATTCGCGACGTTTTGAGTGCAATTACCTCCCCCAAAAAACCCTTTTTCTTTTTATTACAGCATGGATTAAATAGGGGAGACTTGTGACAAGCACAGACAAAGCCACTGCTGCATGAGACCATGTCAGGTATGAGGGGTGTGTGTGACCACCATACTTTGGGGCCGTCCATAAATGACGTCACGATATTTTGGACGATTTTTTACCCCCCCCCCCTTCGTCACACGGCGTCACAAAAAGTCAGACCCCCCCTGAAATATGACGTCACAAAGCTCTGCCCCCCCCCCCCAAATAAAACATGCTTCAAATCGCTTTAAACTATTGTCATTGTAGTGCGTATTTAATGTGGCGCTGCACTCTGATGTTGTAGGAGAAAACATTTATTAAAAAGTCTATTTAATTAAGTAGAACGTGTTGTCTATAATTATTTAAAGTTGCGCATTTTGATGCGACGTCACATTTCTCAAACCCCACCCCCCCCTCGTCACACATCGTCACAAATGTCTGACCCCCCCTCCCCTCCAGGTGCGTGACGTCATTTATGGACGGCCCCTTTGACCATACCTCATCACACTGTTTCAGTGCAGCTTGGTGATATGGGGTCCTTTCGCCAGTCACGTTAACGTCGCAGCCAGGAATGTAACTCAGGTTGATAATTGGTTGTTTACCCTTCTATCTGGCAACAAAACTGACACCTTTTTTTACAAGGAGTCATGTTTGCATAGACCACAATACCTGCAGTCATAATGCAAACAAAAAACATAACTCTGATCATGTATGCACTGTCCTTGAAGTTGATTGGTCCACACCCGAGACAGCTTTCCTTAGAGCCTAGTCTCACATGGTGTTGGACCACATGACGCCAAAAGGCGCACAACTAGGCTCTAAGGAAAGCTGTCTCGGGTGTGGACCAATCAACTTCAAGGACAGTGCATACATGATCAGAGTTATGTTTTTTGTTTGCATTATGACTGCGGGTATTGTGGTCTATGCAAACATGACTCCTTGTAAAAAAAGGTGCCAGTTTTGTTTCCAGATTAAAGGGTAAAAAACCAAGTATTATATTTTTTACTGGCCAATGGTCTAACTCAGGTTGTTCGGCTCATGGTTTAACGTTGCAATGAGCGATATGCTGGATGGAGATACACCCGTCCATGCCCTTCCATTTCGTTTTTTTTTGTGGATTTGTTTAGAATCAGAATATGTATTCTGGAAGAATCCGATGAGCTCTAAAGCTCTTGTTCACAGAATGTCCAGTCGGGTCGGGTCAGAACCTTACAACAACAAAGTGTAGGACAGGTAAAGAAATCACTTAAAATATATTTATACAAATAAAACGAAACTTCTTTCATCTCAACAGGTAAACTCCCACTGAGCTATTAAGTTATGTTTCAGAAGCGACCTGGCCACAAATGATAGCTGAACGAAGTTGCTTATCGCGTGAAAATAAATAATAGGTTTTACCCTTTCTGGCTATAAAACAGGCGTTAAGGTGCAATAACAACGGGAATTACAAAGACAAGCAAATAACAATAAAAAAAAACTAAAAAAAAATATTGTACCTTCTTTGTTCTTTCGGTGAAGTCACGTAGAAGGGAAATAATAAAATAAAACATAATAAAATACAATTCTCGCGACGTTTCAGCCACAACGCAAGCAGCCGTCATCAGGTGAAGAACAGGTCTGTCGGAAAGACAGCGTCTGAATGACCTGTTCTTCGCCTGAGGACGGCTGCTTGCGTTGTGGCCGAAACGTCGTGAGAATTATTTTATTATGTTTAATTTTTATCATTTTATTATTTCCCTTCTACGTGACTTTACCGAAAGAACCAAGAAGATGAATCCCTGCAGTCACGAAAGCTTTTAAATCGAAATTTACACGTGAGTGTATGTTTTATTTTACTAGCAGCGCTCGTGTAATTTGGACGCGACCGTCTGTCTAAGTTTACTCTTTGGTTCTTTCGAGGAGCGCCGCGGCTGATGGAGAGCTAACGGGAACCGATTTCGCACAAATCAAGAATGCTAATTGCACGCAAGCCGTACGCGAAGAAGCATAATACCAGCCTCTAGGCCTTCATGTTGGTTTTGCAATTTTGCTTCTCTGGGGCAATTATAGATGGCATTTTCGTTTTGTTGCTGCCTAGTGACCTCCTCGCTCGTTGTGTCTTGGCGCCTCGTGGCGAAAAGGAATGAATGGCTATGCCGTGTTTGTGATGGCCGTGCCTAGGTTGGTGACGGCCGCACGGACATGGCGGTGGACGAATTGCAGGGGGTCGTTCCGAGCAAGACGGGGAGAGGAGGAGTAGGAGGCATCTTGCAATATTTAGATTGTAGCGGGGCCAGCATCCTGGCTGCCAAGCGGGTTGGTTTTGCATGTATTCATGTCGAACTTATTTTGCACCATTCGTAGCCAACCGAGCTAACCTGAGGTGCAATCGGATGTTGTATGCGTCTGATGCAACCGCACAGCTTTTCGTTTACGTGGATTTTCAGCAAAACATGTCATTCAAGACGTGCCTTGAGTTACGGCAAGCCGCTGTATTTTTATGAAACCTGTGCAAGGTTGTAATGTTCGCATTATATTGCAGCCACTTTGTGATATTCTCTCCCAAACCCCTCCCCAGCCTGACAGCAAAGATCAATGACTAAATACCGGAGGAATTCTCTTTGCCACGGCAAGCCGGTCTCTCCACATTTATTTCCACTTTTCCCACCCCCCCCCCCCAATAAAAACAACGTGGCAATTCCGCAATAGAGTTCCGAACAGCTGACCCTGAAAATGGCTGCCCCTCTTGTTGGGACTTCTGTGAATAGGGTCACGGGGGGAGGGGGGGGGGAGGGGGGGGAGGGGTGGGTCACAAGTTCGTGTTCTGTAGGAGGCTGCTGTCAAGTCGACAGTCGCTGAGAGCATCGTTTTTGATTCGTGGTCTCATTTCTTGGGGTGGAGCGTGGGGGAGGGAGGAATGGGTGGAGGGGGGGTTAGTTGAGGTGTGGTGATATGCTTAGGTTTTTTCCGTAAAGTCACGTAGGTAAAAAATTTAAATTAATAAAAGTAAAATAAAATAAAAATCACGACGTTTCGGAGGCAACACAAGCTTCCGTCTTCAGGTGGGGCCGTCACAGCACGATAGCTGTAACACAAGCTTCCTGAAGACGGAAGCTTGTGTTGCCTCCGAAACGTCGTGATTTATATTTTATTTTTTATTTTACTTTTATTAATTTAAATTTTTTTACCTACGTGACTTTACCGAAAAAACTAAAGAATATGAATCCTTGCAGTCACGAAAGCTTCAAATCTAGAGGTGTGGTGACTTCCATAAAATTATTGTACGTTTTGTATCGGTGACGTTTATTCGGTTTCCAAGGCCCTGGGCATTTGATAATAATCGAGTCCTTTGACATTGTAACGCGGCGGCCCGGCTCGATGCGGCGGTTCTCATTTGACATCGCACCGGCAGAGGATATCCAGAAACTCATTACCGCCGCCGCGATACTGCGCACACTAAGAATCGATCCCCAACGGAACTGATGGCTTTATTAATCGCAAACCCCACCCACCCCCACGGTGGAGCTTCTTCTGTGCGTGCTCGCCTCCCAGATTGGCCCGCCTCCGGTGTTTCAGCCGCGGCGATGCGGCGCGCGTCTAACCGAATAGGCGAAATGAGAAAATTCAATAAAGCAAGGAGTGCGGAGAAAGCATTGATCCTTCCGTACCTGAGAACGCGGTTCATGGTGCACGCGTGCAGACTTCGGTAATGGGTCGGCGGTTTTATGCCGCGCACCAATAGGAGTCGAGCGCGAACCGGGGGGGGGGCTTTGCGAGAGGGGGGGGGGTGTGTGGGGAGGGGAGGGGGTCCCGCAAAGGAAATTCACGCGGTCCTTCTCGCTCGAAATGAACAAAATGAAACCGTCTTCTTGGTTCTTTCGGTGAAGTCACGTAGAAGGGAAATAATAAAATAAATAAAAAACATAATAAAATTATTCTCACGACGTTTCGGCCACAACGCAAGCAGCCGTCCTCAGGTGAAGAACAGGTCTGTCGGAAAGACAGACCTGTTCTTCACCTTTTTTTTTATTATTTCCCTTCTACGTGACTTTACCGAAAGAACCAAGAAGATGAATCCCTGCAGACACGAAAGCTTTAAATCGAAAAAAAAATGAAACCGGTTGGATTCTGCAACAGGCCGTCCCTTGCGCTCGATTGAATCGGAGGCGGAATGTTTATTTGCGCGTGCCGTCAGAATCCGGTGAGCTGTCAAGCTTTCGTTTTTTCACAGATGTCCAGTTAAGGGCCACCGGGGTCAGAAAGTAACAACAACAAACGGTACAAAGACACCGTCGGAGTGCAAAGATTGGTCCGCGCGGAAGCCGACGGACGGGCAGACAGAAAGACGGCTGTCCAGGCAAACGTTTGCATCTAGATTTGAAGCTTTCGTGACTGCAATGATTCATATTCTTAGGGTTTTTTTCGGTAAAGTCACGTAGGTAAAAAAAAAATCCAAATTAATAAAAAAAAATCACGACGTTTCAGAAGCAACACAAGCTTCTGTCTTCAGGTGGAACTGTCACAGCACGGTAGCTGTATCACTTGAACGGTCACAGCACTATAGCTGTCTCACTTGATACAGCTATCGTGCTGTGACGGTTCCACCTGAAGACGGAAACTTGTGTTGCCTCCGAAACGTCGTGATTTTTATTTAATTTTTATTTTACTTTTATTAATTTTGATTTTTTACCTACGTGACTTTACCGAAAAAAAACCTAAGAAAACGTTTGAATGTTTTCAAAAGTCCTCCTTTGCTCTGGGTTTTTTGTTTGTCTCCAACAGAGTTTTTGGGGCAATAACCTTCAAGCATCGTGCCACGCGTTCCCTAATGCGAGCCCCTCATAGCAACACGGCTCTGCTGCGCTCAAAGTATCGCTCATCTCGGACCGTCCTTGCGTTGGTCATGGTGCCGCCTTTACCAAAAAGACCAATATCACCCCCGTGTAGCCTGTAACAGACTATTGAGGCAAGTGCCATCAGCGAGCACCTATGAAGGCCGGCACGGCACACGAGGAGGTTTGGTGGCCAGCACCATGCCAGACCGCCTTTGTCTCCCCAGTGGCGATGTTTTGACACACCGCTCCAGGTACTAATTTGAGGCTGAGTCGACCTAGAGGAGGCCCATGACAGGTTCAGATAATCGTCACCGGTGTTGGCCGTGAGCGGGAATCGAGCTCGGGTGGCCGGGTTCGTAGTGCAGTGCGCTAACCAATACCAACACCCGCCATTCGCCACTAAGTGACGGAGACTTCATCACGGCGCCTGTGCCAGGCTACGTGCACTTTGAGGCCACGTGAAGTGTCGAAGGCTCGCTGCTGACGGGAGGTCACGGGACAGACCCAGCAGGTGCCATGGGTCGGCTGACTAAGATGACTGCTAGATGCACACCAGCTGTGCCAAATTGCTGTATTTAGCCGCCCGGCGCCTCCACTGCTACCACCACCACCACTTCCACCACCACCCATTGCAGGCAGACGAACGGCGCCTTCAATCTTCGTTGTGAAGCGTTGTGTGTGAGCGCGTGAACGAGTGGTGAGGATCTTCTTGGTTCTTTCGGTAAAGTCACGTAGAAGGAAAATAATAAAATAATAAAAATAAAACATAATAAAATAATTCTCACGACGTTTCGGCCACAACGCAAGCAGCCGTCTTCAGGTGGAGAATAGGTCTGTCAAGGAGATAATTATTTAATTATGTTTTATTTTTATTATTTTATTATTTTCCTTCTACCTGACTTTACCGAAAGAACCAAGAAGATGAATCTCTGCAGTCACGAAAGCTTTAAATCGAAAGAGTGGTGAGGATCTTTCGTTGGCAGCGGGACACCGCAGCGAGTGAGTCATACGCATCGCCTTTACGCTTTAGAACGTCCCGATAGAATGGGGGGTGGGGGGGGGAGAGATGGTTTTCGGAATACAATGGGGGAAAAAAAATATTTTGCGGGATGGGTGAAGTGTACCCCCCCCCCCACATCCCTTCCCCCCCATATCTCCCCCTCCCACCCCCCCACTGTCGCGATTCTTGCGAGGGCAATGTTCTGCATCACATGCGACACTCGTGGCAGGGAGGCAGGGAGGGAGGGCCACCCCATATACAACATCCGCAATCAAACCGCAGGCTTTACCGAGCAACGGGCGGTCCCAAATATGGGATTTCTAAGCCAAGAATTCAGGGAAGAGGGGATGGGGGAGGGGGCGTGTGCAACACATCACAAATGACAGCATAGATTTATAATGCGCGTGCAATTTTTTTTTATATAAAACACGCGCGCACGTTACATGCCGTGGGATGGGTAAATACGACAAACTGCGGTGCCATGGCGGTGTTTCGCTTGATATGAGAAAGAAAAAAATTAACCCGTAAAAACTAAGTTTTTCACTATAAATCCTTTATATGCGTGGCGGCTAGAGTCCTCTCGTCCTCTGGCTTGAAATGGCTGCCACTTATGGGTCAGATGATTGTCTGCCAGCATTAGGCAATTGGTAATTAAATATTTTAAAAAAATTCCCTAAACAGTGTAAAATTTTGGAATTTTTTTTTCACGTTAAATTAATTGTCACGCACAACGAGTCTGTGTGGAAAATGTCAGCTCGATTGGATCACGGTAAGTGGGTTAAAAAACGACCGAAAGATTTGCACGGTCGTAAGCAAGCAAGCAAGCACGCAAGCAAGCAAGCAAGCGAACTTAATATAAAGGATTTAATAAGTATAACCCGTAAAAACAAAGTTTTTCACTATAAATCCTTTATATGCGTGGCAGCGAACTTAATATAAAGGATTTAAAAATATATTCGCCTGTGGAGGACGTAGGGATCGATCCCGCGACCTTTGGCATGGGAAGCGAGGGCGCTACCAACTGCGCTACTCCGCCACGGCCTGTGGAGGGGTTACGCTCTGGGCTTTTATACTGTGATGTTCAGCCAAAGCGATGAATGAGTTATATTTGAATATATGTAAAATATTTTTTTTTTGCCTAAAAAGTGTAACATTTTGTGAATTTTTTTTCACGAACATGAATTGTCTGTCACAACGAGTCTGTGTGGAGAATGTCAGCTCGATTGGATCACGGGAAGTGGGTTAAAAAACGAGCGAAAGATTTGCACGGTCCTAAGCAAGCAAGCAAGCACGCAAGCAAGCAAGCACGCAAGCAAGCAAGCACGCACGCACGCACGCAAGCAAGCAAGCACGCAAGCAAGCAAGCACGCAAGCAAGCAAGCAAGCGAACTTAATATAAAGGATTTAAAAAAAAAAAACCTCTGTCGAAAAATTAATAAAAAAAAGTGAGCGGACACAACGGCTCTCGGTTAGTCCTGGCGGGTAAACACCGTGGGTGCGTGTTTGTGCGCGCGATGGTACGGCAGCAGAATAAACACATCTCTGCCTCTGATGACATTTGAAACCACTGAACCAGGGGGGGATTGAGCTCCTGTGTTTGTGTTCACGCGTTTGCGTGTGTGTGTGCGTGTGTGTGCGTGCGTGTGTGTGAGCGTCGCTCTAACAACGGAGGGCGGAGGAGCGACGCTCACAACAACGAGCGGAGCGCCGGGTGGCTAAAGCACAGCAAGTTGGTACAGTAGGGGGCCACAGGTTTTGCATCAGCCAGTCATCTGGGTCATCTCGGTCAGTCGACCCGTGGCACCTGCTGGGTCTGCCCCGTGACCTCCTGCCAGCGGGCGTTCGACACTTCACGTGGCCTCAAGGTGCACTTGGCCTGGCACAAGCGTCGTGGTGACGTCACCGCCACTTAGTGGTGAATGGCGGTTGTTGTTGTTGTTGTGTGCTCGCCAACAGCACTGGACCCAACAGTCCGTTAAGGCTACACGGGGGGAGCTTTGTGTGTATGAAGGGGATTCGTGAAGGACGCTACTGCGCAGTTGGAGGCGGTCGCCCTCCAACAACAACAACAACGGAGGGCAGAGGAGCGACGCTCACAACAACGAGCGGAGCACCGGGCAGGTAAAATGATGAAAATTGGCACAGTAATGGGAGCACAGGCGGTGCAATCGGCCGGTCATCTCGGTCGGTCAACCCATGGCACCTGGGTCTGTCCCGTGACCTCCTGGCAGCAGCGAGCCTTCGACGCTTCACGTGGCAGCCTCAAAGTGCACCTGGCCTGGCACAGGCGCCGCGGATGACGTCACCGCCACTTATTGGCGAAGGGCGGCTGGACTCGGGAGCGGTGGCGCAACGGTTAGGGCATTGCGCCACTGTTAATTCGGCTCTTTGTGAATAACGGTGGCGAATGTCTGAACCGGTCCCGGGCCCTCCTCTAGGTCGACGCAGCCTTTAAATGACTGCCTGGTGCGGTGTGTAACATCGCCACGAGGGAGACAAATGCGGTTGGGCGTGGTGCTGGCCACCTACCCCCCGTTCGTGTGCTGTGCCGGCCTTCATAGGTGCCAACAGCACTTGCCCCAACAGTCTGTTAAGGCTATACGGGGGATCTTTGTCTTTGGGGAGAGGTGGGGGAGCGGTAGTGCAGTGGTTAGCGCGCTGCGCTAGGAACCCTGCGACCCCGCCATCGGACAAACGATGACGGCATCCTAATTGGCATGTGCTTTGGACAAACGCATTGGTCAGATTGTCACGGCGATTTGCTTAATGTCGACTTGCCCCCCAACAGGCTGTCTAAGCTATACGAAGGTTCTCTGTGAGTGTTTATATATAGACGCGTTTGGAGGAGCGGTGGCGCATTAGTTAGCGTGCTGCGCTACGAACCTGGCGACACCCGGTCCATCGCTCTAATGTATGTAGAACTTCTTTCGCACCGTACGTATTCAACCGTGCTAATCGGTGGTGCAGAGGAAGGACAATAAACTATGGGTCTCTGTGAGTCTATGGGTCTCTGTGTGAGTCTATGGGTCTCTGTGAGTCTATGGGTCTCTGTGTGAGTCTATGGGTCTCTGTGTGAGTCTATGGGTCTCTGTGAGTCTATGGGTCTCTGTGAGTCTATGGGTCTCTGTGTGAGTCTATGGGTCTCTGTGTGAGTCTATGGGTCTCTGTGTGAGTCTATGGGTCTCTGTGAGTCTATGGGTCTCTGTGTGAGTCTATGGGTCTCTGTGAGTCTATGGGTCTCTGTGTGAGTCTATGGGTCTCTGTGAGTCTATGGGTCTCTGTGTGAGTCTATGGGTCTCTGTGAGTCTCTGGGTCTCTGTGTGAGTCTATGGGTCTCTGTGAGTCTATGGGTCTCTGTGTGAGTCTATGGGTCTCTGTGTAAGTATGTATGCTAAACTTTCGCACCGCACTTGACTATGTGAGTCTATGGGTCTCCGTGCGATAAGTCTATGGGGTCTCTGTGTGAGTCTATGGGTCTCTGTGTGAGTCTATGGGTCTCTGTGTGAGTCTATGGGTCTCTGTGAGTCTATGGGTCTCTGTGTGAGTCTATGGGTCTCTGTGAGTCTATGGGTCTCTGTGTGAGTCTATGGGTCTATGTGAGTCTATGGGTCTCTGTGTGAGTCTATGGGTCTCCGTGCGATAAGTCTATGGGGTCTCTGTGTGAGTCTACGTGTCTCTGTGCATGTATGTTGAACTTCTTTCGCATCGTACGTTTCCAACCGTGCTAATCGGAGGTGCGGGGTAAGGCACCGCAAAAAACACACAAATCCGACCGACTGATAAAAACGAAATAATTGATTAAAAAAATCCTGCCTTGACCCGAAACTCCTCCTCGTACATCCAAACTCGCCGAATTTTCGGGCAGCTTCACCGCCTCGCTCGAGGAGAAGCGAGCGCATTGCGATTCTAACCGTCTCCGCACGTAAATTTCATTGTGTTCTCCACCGCAGCCAGCCGCCTTAGAGTAACAATGCAGCGTGTTTCATGACCCGTTTTGTCAGTCTGTAATAAAGGCTACCGCTTGCTGCTGCTTGCTGCTGCTTGCTGCTGCTTGCTGCTGCTTGCTGCTGCTTGCTGCTGCTTGCTGCTGCTTGCTGCTGCTTGCTGCTGCTTGCTGCTGCTGTTTGCTGCTGCTTGCTGCTGCTTGCTGCTGCTTGCTGCTGCTGCTTGCTGCTGCTGCTTGCTGCTGCTTGCTGCTGCTTGCTGCTGCTTGCTGCGGCTTGCTGCGGCTTGCTGCGGCTTGCTGCTGCTACACCCTTCCCGTGACAAGCAGAGGCGGTAATACAAGCTAATAAATGGTCAAGGATATTCTTGCAGAAATTGATTTTCTCACACACACACACACGCGGACACCGGATTATGTTGTTCCGGATAAAATGCTGTCGTCTGTATCGCGTGCTGAACCGGTGGTACGTTGCGACTGGCTCGCACGCCCACTGCTGTTACCTACCCCGGCACATTCTCTCGCAGTGAGACTCCCTGCCACGGCTGGCGTCAGATTCGCGATTCAATACCCGGGCAGAAGGTTGGTGGAGCGGTGGCGCAGTCGTTGTTTCGCAACGTTCCCCTATGTCAGGGGTGGGGAACGCCGCATGAGGCCCACGAAATCATTTGGTGTGGCCCTGCCAAGGCAAACCGCAGGCGGGACTCGAAATTCAATACATCTCTAGGAGCAAACCTGGAAAAGTAGTTGCGAGTAGCAGCAACATCATCAACGCCAGCTAACATGTGTGACACGCCTCGCCAAAGAAAAGCAGCTCCAGCCATCGCATTAGGGGTGAGTTAATTAAATGTCTAACCAAATATAACGGGCTAATTTTTAAGTTGATTATTTTGCATGGCCCGCGAATGATGTTACAAATATCCAAATGGCCCTTGGCAGAAAACAGGTTCCCCAGCTCTGCCCTTCGAAGCCGACGAGCTCGGTTCCGATTATATTCGGCGGCGGTGGTGAGTGATATTTAAAATCAGGGCCTGGGCACCCTTCACCCACATTCACCAGCAACCCGCATTGACCAAACGCGGTGAAGTATGGTTGGAGTAATCCTTACGTCCGACACGTACATTGGGAGGCTTTCAATCTAGCAGCGGAGTGTCAATGGGCTGCGAATGGTACATTGTATGATCCGTATTCGTTTTTTTTGGGTTAGGTCGCGTAAATACAATTGTGTCATAATAATATGGTTTTTCCCCTTTTGTACGGCAACAAAACTGAAACCTTTTTACGAGTATCCATGTCTGCATTAACCACAATACTTGCAGTCAAATGCAAACAAAAAACACACCATGATAATATATTGGCATCGTCTTTGAAACTGATTGGTCCGCACCAAGGGACGGCTTTCTTTTGAGCCTCGACCCAATTGGTGCTCGACCAGAGGACGCCAAAAGGCGTGCAGCTCAAAGACAATGCGGCACTATCAAAGTAACGAGGGCTCGGGGTGAGCATCTACATCATTAGACCTCCTTTGCCAGTGCAAAAAATATAACACTGGTCAACAAAAAAAACAACATATTTTTCTGGCCTGGACTTTTGCAGCTGTTTTAGACTAATTTCAGGGTGCTGATTCCAAATCTGATCTCAGATTTGCTCGATCACATCTCATTTTTATGCTATCGGAATACCCCATTTTCATTGATTTTACCCGAAATTAACTCTGTCACTTATGATTGCAAGTTGTTGCGAGTCAGTGACTGCTTTAGTGTTAAAATATGGTGCTGTATTTTTAGGAAAGTGTGTTTATAATATCATTTTATGTAGATATCCACATTTATTTAATATTTTTCTTCTGCAGTTTTTTATTGAAAATGCAATATTTGATATCTCAAAAACCTGATGTGATAGACAACGACTGATGCCAGATTTGGAATCAGCACCCCAACATTCCCTTAAAACCGCTGGAATACTTTAGCCAGAAAAGGTCTTTTTTGACCAGTGTCATAATAGGGTTTTCCCCTTTTTTCAACAAAACTGAAACCTTTTTTCAACGTTTCAGGTCTAATAATGTAGATGCTCACCCCAAACTACTGCTTGGACGAGCGTGTCCCCACATGCGTACGGATTGTTGGCGTTTTGTGACCGTACTTCATCTCACGGAGTCAGTGCGGGTTGGCGAAGCGCCGAACATAGACGCACAGTACAACAGCTGATTTCCGCCGCACTGCTCCCGTCCGTAGGAGAGCCCCCCGCAGTTGGATATGACGATTAAACTATCGAACGAAACTATGTTTTGTTTTGACCAGGTATGTCCCACTGAGCGATGCAGCTCATTTTCAGAAGCGACCTTGTCCACAAATGATTAGCTCAACGAAGTGGCTTATCATCGCGTGGAAATCGATTGCAGCCAAATGCTCTAGACCGGCGTTTCTGAACGTGGAGGGAGACACAAAAACCGGAGGACCCGGAGGTAAGCGTGTCGTTCTTCTTTTTAAATCCTTTATATTAAGTTCACTTGCTTGCTTGCTTGCGCGCTTACGACCGTGCAAATCTTTCAGTCGTTTTTTAACCCACTTCCCGTGATCCAATCGAGCTGACATTTTGCACACAGACTCGTTGTGCGTGACAATGTATTTTCGTGAAATTTTTTTCCCAAAATTTTACACTTTTTAGGAATTTTTTAAAAATATTTAATTACCAATTGCTTAATGGTGCCAGGCAATCATCTGACCCATAGGTGGCAGCCATCTCAAGCCAGAGGACGAGAGGACTCTAGCCGCCCGTTTCAAAGACCAATGTGGGCTGGTTTGTGGCCCATTGAACACGCATATAAAGGATTAATAGTAAAAAACTTTGTTTTTATGGGTTAAATTTTACACTCTTGTTGAAGACATCTCGTGGGGGTTGTCAAGGGGGGTGGGGAGGGGGTAACTCCGTAGCTTTGGCCACGAGAGTGGGGGGGGGTAGGCAAAGGCACCCACTGCCCCCCCGCCACCTACGCTCATTAGGCTCCTGGGGAGGGGATTCATGCGCGGTCACAATCCCGGTGCGCGAGACCGATCGCCGGGTAAGCAAATGAGGTTCCAATGGAGTGCATACATTATCAGAGTTGTGTTTTTTGTTTGCATTCCGACAGCAGGTATTGTGGTCAATGCAAACATGACTCCTCGTAAAAAAAGGTGTCAGTTTTGTTGCCAGATAAAAGGGTAAAAAAACTATTATCATATTTTGTAACTGGCAAATGAGGTTCCAATGGTGTAGCATTTGGAACCTTTTTTTTAAATTAAATTCTGGACGTCCTGCTTTGCCCCACTGGATTTATTGGCGAGCAAATGGGATTCGGGACGCTACCACGGTCGTGTGATGGTCAACATGCGGAGTGGAAGCCAGGCGAGTGCATGTGTGCACAGCGTCATTATTCGGTAGCGAGATGTTGACTACCTCGCTTGGTATGCAGGAGGTCGTGGGTTCGTTCACCAGCCCTGACGCCTGCTGCTGCTGCTGTATATTTGGAGTTGTTGCATGTTCTCTGTCCTTGAGTTTTTCACTCCATATTTAGAAGCACGCGTTTTAAAGTATTTGGCAGCTAAGAATTTACACTTGATGAGCCACTTTCGTTGAGCTATCATTTGTGATCGCAAGGTCGTTTCTAAAAAAGAGCGATTTGAAGCTATCTGTGCCTTATCTGGTCAAATGAATTACAAAAAGTTTAGTTTTAGTATAAAATAGTTTCAGTTTCTCAGCGCACTTAACTTGCGATAAAAATGTCGTCAATTAGATTTTACCATATTCCGCGGCAGTTGCAACAATGGAGCGAGTTTTTATTTTATTTTAAATCCATTCCCACCGCCCACACCTCCATCCACCCCGTACTTCCCATCCACCCACCCACCCAGCGATAGCAAATGAGTTCGCAACGGTCGAGGCGGTCGGCAGGGCGAGTTGGGTGGGGGGGGGGTAACGAGTGGGCTACTCCCACCGCTTCTAACGTGTCCAGGCCGGCGAGGAAGAGTAGACCAATGGTCGCTCGAGAGGGGCTCTCCAGCACTCCCTGTCGTGGGAGCACGCAATTGCCCCTTTATCTCCTTGCACCGATAAATGATTCTCGCTCGCGGACTTTGATAATCATCATCATTATTACTTCCATTTGTTTTTGCATTTGCTCCAGAGGTCGCAAACGCGTTTTGATTCCTTACACGTACCCGTACCCGGCCGCACCAGGGTCGCAAATGGGTGCCCGTACCCGTACCCAGCCGGGTACGGGTAGCCGGGTATCGGGTAGGGTACGGGTATCGGGTACCCGGTTGCGACCTCTGATTTGCTCTACGTGCGAATTTACATATTTTTGTGATGTCTATTCCGCCGCGGACATCGTCCGTTTACGAGAGCCAATCGACGGGCTAGTAAAATTCATCGTCCATCACATTCCCGTATGCGCAGCTGGGCCTTGCACGCGACGTCGTGGGCAGCGTTTGACCTTGGCACGGTCGCGTAACGAGCCTAGGGGCAGGTTATGCCTTGCCCCCCCACCCACCCCCCCTGTCTCACGCTGGTGACCAAAGCGACGAGCTGGAGCCCCGCAAGACAACCACGGAGAGATTTGTTTTCAACAAGAGTGTCAAAGAAGAACAGGACTTCTTTAAAAGGCGGTGTATATATATAATTTTAATTTTTTTTCTGGAATTGCTTTCATTTAAATTGCCACGTTTTACTGACATTTAATTGACGCGGTTACGTTCGGCTTCCTGCAAATCGCGTCCGTCGCATGTTTGTTTCTGTGTTGTCGTTGTTGTCGTTGCGTGACCAGGTAGACAAGCAGAGCCTTTCGTCCGGTGTTTGAGGCGAACAGGGGGAATGTTTAACAAGGTGGTAACATGATAATTGGTTTTTTACCCTTCTGTCTGGCAACAAATCTGACATCTTTTTTTACAAGGAGTCATGTTTGCATAGACCACAATACCTGCAGTCATAATGCAAACAAAAAACATAACTCTGATAATGTGCACTGTCCTTGAAGTTGATTGGTCAGTGCACATTATCAGAGTTATGTTTTTTGTTTGCATTATGACTGCAGGTATTGTGGTCTATGCAAACATGATTCCTTGTAAAAAAAGGTGTCAGTTTTGTTGCCAGATAGAAGGGTAAAAAACCAATTATCATATTTTTTTTACTGGCAAATGAGGTTCCAGTGGTGTAAAGGTGATAACACTTCGTTCTGACTGAAAACCACGCCGGTGCTGTTTAGGTGAACCAAAAGGATTAACGTTTGCGGTTTGAGCCCTCCAAATAAGCGGATCTCGGAGTCAATTTGGAATCCAGTGGCGATGTGTGGTGCTAAGCCTAAATTGTATATTTTTGTATTTGACCAAGTAAATCCCACCGAACTGCGTAGCTCTTTATCAGAAGCGACTTGGCCACAAATGAGAGCTCGGCGAAGTGTCTATTCACGTGGAAATACATAGCAGCTAAATACTCCAAACGCGTGATGTTCATTCGAAATGTGGAGGAATAATCGGAGGACCCGGACAAAAAAATCACAGGACCACAGGGAGAACATGCAAATTCCAAATATACAGCAGGTGTCATTGTCGGGATCGAACCCACGACCTCCTGTATACCAGGCGACGTAGTTAAAATATCGCCACCACGGTGTGACCGAGTGAGCCAAATCAAATATTGGGTCCCCACCTGAGCGTTTGCCGCACAGCCTGAGCTGATGATGTCTTGACTTTGCCACTGTCTTGGGGGATGCCAAGTAGCCTCCTCCACTGAGCCCTCGCGTCGCAGCCACGAGCCTCACTCCACCTTCCACCAGGGGGCTTCAGCGGCTCAGCCACCGCGAGTGTTGAGGGTTGGCCAGGACAGTTGACGTCCAAATGCAGCGTTGCCACCGGTTGTGAGCGCGATGACAAGTGCAATTGACGTGGACCCCCTGACGAAGCGTCAGCGGTGAACCACGCAGATCCTTCCTGGAAAAGCCAACAAATTATTTACTGATGTTGCTGCTGCCGCTGTTGCGCTGGCAGGGGTGCGCACAAGCA
Source organism: Lampetra planeri (assembly GCF_965212315.1). Taxonomy (NCBI): domain Eukaryota; kingdom Metazoa; phylum Chordata; class Hyperoartia; order Petromyzontiformes; family Petromyzontidae; genus Lampetra; species Lampetra planeri. The sequence continues at coordinate 6,198,359 of NC_136144.1, read as the reverse complement.
CAACTAGCAACCAACAATCTAACAGATTCATCAGTAACACTACGCGTGTGTGACCTTAAAATAACAATTTTGTTTTGAAATATATACAATTCGAAATTGCCCTTTGGAATCGCGGTGCCCCTCAATTAAGACCACTGGCTTCCAAGCCTCCCCCCACCGCCCCCCTCCCACCAGACACGGACTTTAAGTTGTATTAAACATGTTTATTGGCATGCACACGTTGCTCACATGACCACAATGTGGCATTGATGTCCCCACAATCGGAATATTTCATTGATACTCGAGCAATCCGATGAGCTATGAAGCTCGTTTCGATGTCCAGCAGCCAACCGTGACGTTGCCGTGAAAGCGTCAATGCTGCCGGACAGTAAAAAATAAGAACAATTATTCTTTTCTTTATCTTGTTTATTGTTATTATTATTATTATTGTAACAATCTCTGCCTCTCTCTCTCTCCCCGTGGTGGCGTGGATTTTTTTCTTCTCTGGGTCCTCCGGTTTTTTCCCCTCCACATTTAGAAACGTGAGTCTCGATTATTTAGATTGTTTTGCTGCTGCTGCTGTGGATTTCAACGTGATACGCCACTTCGTTGAGCTATCATTTGTGACCAGATCACTACTGAAAGAGTAGATAACGACTCTTCATCTGAGAGCGACCCTCTTTAGCTCGTGAACGACTCTTCATCTGAGGGTGACCCTCTTCAGCTCCTGAACGACTCTTCATCTGAAGTAACCCTCTTCAGCTCGTGAACGACTCTTCATCTGAGAGCGACCCTCTTCAGCTCGTGAACGACTCTTCATCTCAGAGCGACCCTCTTCAGCTCGTGAACGACTCTTCATCTGAGAGCGACCCTCTTCAGCTCGTGAACGACTCTTCATCTCAGAGCGACCCTCTTCAGCTCGTGAACGACTCTTCATCTGAGAGCGACCCTCTTCAGCTCGTGAACGACTCTTCATCTGAGAGCAACCCTCTTTAGCTGGTGAACGACTCTTCATCTGAGAGCAACCCTCTTCAGTTGGTGAACGACTCTTCATCTGAGAGCGACCCTCTTCAGCTCGTGAACGGCTCTTCATCTGAGAGCGACCCTCTTCAGCTCGTGAACGACTCTTCATCTGAGAGTGACTCTTTTCAGCTGGTGAACGACTCTTCATCTGAGGGCGACGCTCTTCAGCTCGTGAACGACTCTTCATCTGAGAGCGACGCTCTTCAGCTCGTGATCGACTCTTCATCTGAGAGCGACCCTCTTCAGCTCGTGGACGACTCTTCATCTGAGAGTGACTCTCTTCAGCTGGTGAACGACTCTTCATCTGAGGGCGACGCTCTTCAGCTCGTGAACGACTCTTCATCTGAGAGCGACGCTCTTTAGCTCGTGATCGACTCTTCATCTGAGAGCGACCCTCTTCAGCTCGTGAACGACTCTTCATCTGAGAGCGACCCTCTTCAGCTCGTGAACGACTCTTCATCTGAGAGCGACCCTTTTCAACTTGTGAACGACTCTTCATCTGAGAGCGACGCTCTTCAGCTCGTGAATGACTCTTCATTTGAGAGCGACACTCTTCAGCTCGTGAATGACTCTTCATCTGAGAGCGACCCTCTTCAGCTTGTGAACGACTCATCAACTCAGAGCGACCCTCTTCAGCTCGTGAACGACTCTTCATCTGAGGGCGACCCTCTTCAGCTCGTGAACGACTCTTCATCTGAGAGCGACCCTTTTCAACTTGTGAACGACTCTTCATCTGAGAGCGACGCTCTTCAGCTCGTGAACGACTCTTCATTTGAGAGCGACCCTCTTCAGCCCGTGAACGACTCTTCATCTGAAGCGACGCTCTTCAGCTCGTGAACGACTCTTCATCTGAGAGCGACGCTCTTCAGCTCGTGATCGACTCTTCATCTGAGAGCGACCCTCTTCAGCTCGTGGACGACTCTTCATCTGAGAGTGACTCTCTTCAGCTGGTGAACGACTCTTCATCTGAGGGCGACGCTCTTCAGCTCGTGAACGACTCTTCATCTGAGAGCGACGCTCTTCAGCTCGTGAATGACTCTTCATTTGAGAGCGACACTCTTCAGCTCGTGAATGACTCTTCATCTGAGAGCGACCCTCTTCAGCTTGTGAACGACTCATCAACTCAGAGCGACCCTCTTCAGCTCGTGAACGACTCTTCATCTGAGAGCGACCCTCTTCAGCTCGTGAACGACTCTTCATCTGAGAGCGACCCTCTTCAGCTCGTGAACGACTCTTCATCTGAGAGCGATGCTCTTCAGCTCGTGAACGACTCTTCATCTGAGAACGACCCTCTTCAGCTCGTGAACGACTCTTCATCTGAGAGCGACCCTCTTCAGCTCGTGAACGACTCTTCATCTGAGAGCGACCCTCTTCAGCTCGTGAACGACTCTTCATCTGAGAGCGACCTCTTCAGCTCGTGAACGACTCTTCATCTGAGAGTGACCCTCTTCAGCTCGTGAACGACTCTTCATCTGAGAGCGACCCTCTTCAGCTCGTGAACGACTCTTCATCTGAGAGCGACGCTCTTCAACTCGTGAACGACTCTTCATTTGAGAGCGACCCTCTTCAGCTCGTGAACGACTCATCAACTCAGAGCGACCCTCTTCAGCTCGTGAACGACTCTTCATCTAAGAGCGACTCTCTACAGCTCGTGAACGACTCTTCGTCGCTGAGTGAGAGCGAGAGAGCGAGCGGAGTGGCGAGCTAAGACTGCGCGACCGCCCCTCCCTGACATTTTGCAGCGAAATAGAAAAATAAAAACCTGTTGGGGGTAAAACAACAACAACAACAACAACAACAAAAAACCCATCTTGGCGCGGTGTAAATGTTGTATTGTTCGCGGCTTGCGGAGGCGCGTTAAAGGGTTGATATGCTGCAATGAACGCACACACAACACGCACACACAGAGAGAGTTAAAGAGGAAATGCCACGTCTGTTGACGCTCTTTGTCCGGGCGAGCGGGCCAGAGCAAAACGAGGTCCTCGTGTGATAACACCAAGACCTCGGAATCGTTACAAAGAGACAAAGAGATGAAGACGAAGTACCCCCCCCCAACCACCCCCCCCCCTCAATCTGCAGGGTAGTCAAACGCACGCTCTCAAAGCATCACGCCTTGACGGGCGAACCGTGCGCATCGTTCCTGCCCAAGGCACACGCGTCCGTGCAAAGACAAGCGGTGTCCCGACCTAACCCCCGCCGCCCTCTCCCCCACGTGTATCCTTCAGCGGGCTGTTGGGGGCAAGTGCTGTTAGCGAGGAGGGCCTACGAAGGCCGGCACGGCGCACGAAGGGGGTGACCAACACCATTCCCTGGTCGTCTTTGTGTCTCCGGCGCTGAGATGTCTTAAATAGGCACGGGCTTGTGCCAACGTAGTTGCGCATTTTTTCTTTCGGTCAACTTATGGGAAACCTTTTTATGATGATTGTTTTAATTTTTACCCTTTTATCTGGCAACAAAACTGGCACTTTTTTTTTTACAAGGAGTCATGTTTGCATTGACCACAATACCTGCGGTCGGAATGCAAACAAAAAACACAACTCTGATAATGTATGCACTGTCCTTGAAATGTATTGGTCCACACCCGAGACAGATTTTCTTAGAGCCGAGTCTCACAATGGTGTTGGACCAGATGACGCCAAAAGGCGCACAACTCAAAGACGATGCACCATCAGAGTATGAGAGCTATGGGTGAAACATTTACACCATTGGAACCTCATTTGCCAGTAGCAAAATATGATGATTGTTTTTTTTACCCTTTTATCTGGCAACAAAACTGACACCTTTTTTTACAAGGAGTCATGTTTGCATTGACCACGATACCTGCAGTCGGAATGCAAACAAAAGCACAACTCTGATAATTTTTCGATTTAAAGCTTCCGTGACTGCAGGGATTCATCTCCTTGGTTCTTTCGGTAAAGTCACGTAGAAGGGGAATAATAAAATAAATATAAATGAAACATAATAAAATAATTCTCACGACGTTTCGGCTACAACGCAAGCAGCCGTCCTCAGGTGTTTTATGTTTTTATTATTTTATTACTTCCCTTCTACGTGACTTTATCGAAAGAACCAAGCAAACTCTGATAATGTATGCAATGTCCTTGAAATTGATTGGTCCACACCTTCTTATGTCAGATCCAATTTGTGCATAAAACTTCGAGCATTGGCGTGGTGTGATCCACACCCTCTCACCCTCATCGTGCGCACTGCTCGGCCTTAATAGGCGCTCGGTCAAACCCGCCAACCCCCTCCTCCCCCTTGCCTCTTATTTATTAGGCAGAGAAGAGCTACAGTTGGACAATTCCCAGAGACACTCTCCAAGTCGTGCGTTCAACGAGCCCGAAGGCAATACAAATAAAACATAATAAAATAATTATCACGACGTTTCGGCCACAACGCAAGCAGCCGTCCTCAGGTGAAGACAGACGCTGTCTCCCCGACAAGACCAGGTCTTCACCCGAGGACGGTTGCTTGCGTTGTGGTCGAAACGTCGTGAGAATTATTTTATTACGTTTAATTTATTTAATTTTATTACCTCCCTTCTACGTGACTTTACCGAAAGAACCAAGATGATGAGCCCGAAGGCTTTTCGCCGCGCGTTGCGTGCGTTGCGGGGTGAGTTTTAGGTCTGTGTGTTAGAATATATCTGCGTTTTAATTAAGCACCAGTTTCCCCTTAATGGAGTTCTCTTGAACTGTGCGCCAACAACATTTGCGACCTTTCGCCACGGCCGTTTGCAATCGAAGGGCGGCACCGCGGCCGTGATTACGAATCCGCGTTTCGCAGTCAACCTTCGTCGGCAAAGTCTCGCGTCGCTCGCGCCTAATTGCCCGGTAACTGCC
>NC_136144.1:6055195-6193315 GCF_965212315.1 Lampetra planeri | reverse complement strand
CCCACCAGCTCACTCACCCACCAACTTACTCATCTAGAAACTCAATCACCCACCAGCTCACTCACCCACCAACTCACTCATCTAGAAACTCAATCACCCACCAGCTCACTCACCCACCAACTCACTCCTCTAGAAACTCAATCACCCACCAGCTCACTCACCCACCAGCTCACTCAACTAGAAACTCAATCACCCACCAGCTCACTCACCCACCAACTCACTCATCTAGAAACTCAATCACCCACCACCTCACTCACCCACCAACTCACTCATCTAGAAACTCAATCACCCACCAGCTCACTCACCCACCAACTCACTCATCTAGAAACTCAATCACCCACCAGCTCACTCACCCACCAACTCACTCATCTAGAAACTCAATCACCCACCAGCTCACTCACCCACCAACTCACTCATCTAGAAACTTAATCACCCACCAGCTCACTCACCTACCAGCCCACTCATCTAGAAACTCAATCACCCACCAGCTCACTCACCCACCAACTTACTCATCTAGAAACTCAATCACCCACCAGCTCACTCACCCACCAACTCACTCATCTAGAAACTCAATCACCCACCAGCTCACTCACCCACCAACTCACTCCTCTAGAAACTCAATCACCCACCAGCTCACTCACCCACCAGCTCACTCAACTAGAAACTCAATCACCCACCAGCTCACTCACCCACCAACTCACTCATCTAGAAACTCAATCACCCACCAGCTCACTCACCCACCAACTCACTCATCTAGAAACTCAATCACCCACCAGCTCACTCACCCACCAACTCACTCATCTAGAAACTCAATCACCCACCAGCTCACTCACCCACCAACTCACTCATCTAGAAACTCAATCACCCACCAGCTCACTCACCCACCAACTCACTCATCTAGAAACTCAATCACCCACCACCTCACTCACCCACCAACTCACTCATCTAGAAACTCAATCACCCACCAGCTCACTCACCCACCAACTCACTCATCTAGAAACTCAATCACCCACCACCTCACTCACCCACCAACTCACTCATCTAGAAACTCAATCACCCACCACCTCACTCACCCACCAACTCACTCATCTAGAAACTCAATCACCCACCACCTCACTCACCCACCAACTCACTCATCTAGAAACTCAATCACCCACCAGCTCACTCACCCACCAACTCACTCATCTAGAAACTCAATCACCCACCAGCTCACTCACCCACCAACTCACTCATCTAGAAACTCAATCACCCACCAGCTCACTCACCCACCAACTCACTCATCTAGAAACTCAATCACCCACCAGCTCACTCACCCACCAGCTCACTCATCTAGAAACTCAATCACCCACCACCTCACTCACCCACCAACTCACTCATCTAGAAACTCAATCACTCACCAGCTCACTCACCCACCAACTCACTCATCTAGAAACTTAATCACCCACCAGCTCACTCACCTACCAGCCCACTCATCTAGAAACTCAATCACCCACCAGCTCACTCACCCACCAGCTCACTCACCTACCAGCCCACTCATCTAGAAACGTAATCACCCACCAGCTCACTCACCCACCAGCTCACTCATCTAGAAACGCAATCACCCACCAGCTGACTCACCCATCAACTCACTCATCTAGAAACTCAATCACCCACCAGCTCACTCACCCACCAGCTCACTCATCTAAAAACTCAATCACCCACCAGCTCACTCACCCACCAACTCACTCATCTAGAAACTCAATCACCCACCAGCTCACTCACCCACCAGCTCACTCATCTAGAAACTCAATCACCCACCACCTCACTCACCCACCAACTCACTCATCTAGAAACTCAATCACCCACCAGCTCACTCACCCACCAACTCACTCATCTAGAAACTCAATCACCCACCAGCTCACTCACCCACCAACTCACTCCTCTAGAAACTCAATCACCCACCAGCTCACTCACCCACCAGCTCACTCAACTAGAAACTCAATCACCCACCAGCTCACTCACCCACCAACTCACTCATCTAGAAACTCAATCACCCACCACCTCACTCACCCACCAACTCACTCATCTAGAAACTCAATCACCCACCAGCTCACTCACCCACCAGCTCACTCAACTAGAAACTCAATCACCCACCAGCTCACTCACCCACCAGCTCACTCATCTAGAAACTCAATCACCCACCAGCTCACTCACCCACCAACTCACTCATCTAGAAACTCAATCACCCACCAGCTCACTCACCCACCAGCTCACTCATCTAGAAACTCAATCACCCACCACCTCACTCACCCACCAACTCACTCATCTAGAAACTTAATCACCCACCAGCTCACTCACCTACCAGCCCACTCATCTAGAAACTCAATCACCCACCAGCTCACTCACCCACCAACTTACTCATCTAGAAACTCAATCACCCACCAGCTCACTCACCCACCAACTCACTCATCTAGAAACTCAATCACCCACCAGCTCACTCACCCACCAGCTCACTCAACTAGAAACTCAATCACCCACCAGCTCACTCACCCACCAGCTCACTCCTCTAGAAACTCAATCACCCACCAGCTCACTCACCCACCAGCTCACTCAACTAGAAACTCAATCACCCACCAGCTCACTCACCCACCAACTCACTCCTCTAGAAACTCAATCACCCACCAGCTCACTCACCCACCAACTCACTCATCTAGAAACTCAATCACCCACCAGCTCACTCACCCACCAGCTCACTCCTCTAGAAACTCAATCACCCACCAGCTCACTCACCCACCAACTCACTCATCTAGAAACTCAATCACCCACCAGCTCACTCACCCACCAGCTCACTCAACTAGAAACTCAATCACCCACCAGCTCACTCACCCACCAGCTCCCTCACCCACCAACTAACTCATCTAGAAATTCAATCACCCACCAGCTCACTCGCCCATCAATGCACTCACTCACCAGCTCAAAAACACACTCAGAAACTCACCTACCAAACCAATCTCCCACTCACAAATCAGCTCAGTCTCGCACCCAGCAACTCACCGAACACAGCAACACACTCGCTCAACCACTCACCCACCCACCGCAGCAGCTTGTATTCTTAGGTTTTTTTCGGTAAAGTCACGTAGGTACCGACAAAAACCTAAGAATATGAATCCTTGCAGTCACGAAAGCTTCAAATCTAGAACGCAGCAGCTTGCTTACCCATTCAGAACCTCACTAATCCACCCATCCAGCATCTCACTCACTCCCGCACCTCCGATTATCACGGTTGGCTACGTACGGTGTGAAAGAGGTTCAACATACATCGTTTGTTGCCTTTCCCCCGCACCTCCCATCAGCACCGTTGGCTACGTACGGTGAGAAAGAAGTTCAACGTACATAGTGTGTTGTCCTTCCACCGCACCTCCCATAAGCACGGTCGGCTACGTACGGTGCGAAAGAAGCTCAACACATTTCGATTTAAAGCTTTCGTGACTGCAGGGATTCATCAAATAAAACATAATAAAATAATTCTCACGACGTTTCGGCCACAACGCAAGCAGCCGTCCTCAGGTGAAGAACAGGTCTGTCGAGAAGACAGAGTCTGAATGTCGGCTGCTTGCGTTGTGGCCGAAACGTCGTGAGAATTATTTTATCATGTTTTATTTTTATTATTTTATTATTTCCATTCTACGTGACTTTACCGAAAGAACCAAGAAGAAGCTCAACACACACACACACAAATAGCCCCCCCCCCCATCCCCCCATCCCCCGCCGGGCCCCGCCCTTACCGCGCGGCACACAGGCGAGGGAGATGCCGTCGCTCCGCTCTCTGCTCCGAGGCAATTCCTCAGCGTGAACATTTTCCCGGCCACGACTTTCACAGCGGTGGCGGGGGCGGCTGCGGCGTCGGCTGTGGGACTTTGACTCGACGGTGTCCCGAGGAGCACCAGCATCATCATCATCAGCAGCAGCAGGCAGTGAGAGACGCACAGCAGCGCGAGTTGGGGCCGCTGCTGCCACCCCAGCGAGGCGCGCCTCCTGTTCCACGCGCGGATGTGCGTCCAAAGCGTAGCCATGCGAGGGCGAAGAGTGGTGGAGTCGAACCCGTGGAGTTTGGTCGGTTGAGGACGACGCGGGTGTCAGCGGCGTTGGGCGGAGGTCGCTCCTGGCAGGAGGAGGAGGCGACGGCCTCTGGGCTGGGTCAGGCTCGCTCCGCTGTTAGTCCCCATCGCCAGCCGCGCTCGCCCCGTGGCTGCGAAGGGCACAGAGAGAAGCCGCGTGGCCCACCGTTGCGCGCGCGACGCAACTGACGAAGCGAATGTCGCGTGATCAAAATGAGCATCGGATGCTCATCGAAAGTCTCCAGCCCTGAGCCAGTGGTGGAAATTCCACATTCCTATGGCGCTGGCCGGGGTGGGAGGGGCGTGTCGACCCACAGGACAACCACCGTTGATTTCCCCACAAACTGCCACCAAGTGGTGCTCGATTTATCGACCCCGGAGTGATGATGGGACGAGTCAATAAACCCAAGCAGGAGTTGAATTCGAGACCTTCCGATTAAGAGCCGCTCTCCTCTGATACTGAGCAACCCGGCTGGCTGATGGTAGTTCGCTAACAGCCCTTGCTCCTACAGTCTGCTAAGGCTATACGGGTGATCTTTGTCTCTGTATGTGTGTGTGTGTGTGCATTTGCAGTGTGTGTTCTTGTGCATCGTATATAACGTGGAACAAAGTGATTTATTAACCTCTGACCGGCGCTATATTTCCCGCTGTTATTTACTTGTGAACCCTTAGCTGCTAATCCAACCAAAGTGTAAAGCATTCCGAATTTTCGACCTCTATATTTAATATTTGGGGGGGGGGGGGGGGGGGTGGCGGGGCATGGGTGGTGTGGGGGTAAGGAGTTGGGGGGGGGGCGCAAAGGGGGGAGGTGGGGGGGCGATTGCGCAGTGGTTAACGCACTGCGAATCCGCACACCTGAGTTCGATTCCTTGCCACTGCTAACATCACAACGCAGAGGGAGTTCCACACCGTGAAGAACCTAACACACCTGAGTTCGATTCCCTGCCACTGCTAACATCACAACACAGAGGGAGTTACACTCCGTGAAGAACCTGGTACACCTGAGTTCGATACCCTGCCACCGCTAACATCACAACACAGAGGGAGTTCCACACCGTGAAGAACCTGGTACACCTGAGTTCGATTCCCTGCCACCGCTAACATCACAACACAGAGGGAGTTCCACACCGTGAAGAACCTAACACACCTGAGTTCGATTCCCTGCCACCGCTAACATCACAACACAGAGGGAGTTCCACACCGTGAAGAACCTAACACACCTGAGTTCGATTCCCTGCTACTGCTAACATCACAACACAGAGGGAGTTACACACCGTGAATAACCTGGCACACATGAGTTCGATTCCCTGCCACTGCTAACATCACAACACAGAGGGGAGTTCCACACCGTCAAGAACCTAACACACCTGAGTTCGATTCCCAACCGCCGAGTGTTCGCGAATCGATGCGTGTGTTGAGTTGTCTGTGAGTCGTGAGTGAGCGCCAACTACCAACACAGCAGCGGCAGCATCGCCGCATCATTTTACTTCTCAACCGGTTTTGTATTTTGGTCGGTGGAGGCGGTCATGCAGTGATGAGTGCACTGAGCTCACGGTCTGATGAGCCGAGTGAGGGAGCTGAATTCCCAGCGACGGCTCACATCAGCGGTCCGTGACATCCATAACCGTTCACGGACACTCACCCCACTCCTTCACCAATCCGCACTGACCGGCGTGGTGAAGTATGGCCATTAAACTGCTCCCATAATGAAGGGACGGCCTTCATCCGTAAGTAGATTGACCGAACGGGCTACGAAGTGTTGTTATTATTATTATGATCACGAGGGTTTTTGTCGAATTATTTGATGGCACTGCTGCAGCTGCTTTTGCTGCGTGGTCTTTAAAGGAAATGAATATGCAGCGTTACGGACAAATGACCATCATGGGATCAAATTAGTACACCGAGCTCATTATCCGGTAACACGAGCCTCACTACGAAGGGGGGCTATTTCCCGAAACGTCGATTATTACGTATCTTTTTTTTTATTTCAATGCAGCGGTGTTACTGACGGATGTGATAAGAATCATTATTTCCTCATCGTGTTTTGGCAAAATAAAAAGTAATTGATGATTATTTAATAATTTATTATTGTCCAACGCTGTAGTTCACAGTGTGACGAAAGTCTTCTTAGGGGATGAAACACGTGGGAGCTCCTTGCTGCATTCGCTACTCGGGAGAGACCAGCACAGGCCAGCAGACCACTTCGATTAGACTCTTCATGGGCACTCACCACCACCACCACGACGATGATGACTATTTCTAGATTTGAAGCTTTCGTGACTGCAAGGATTCATACTCTTATGTTTTTTTGGTAAAGTCACGTAGGTAAAAAATAACATTTAAATTAATAGAAGTAATAATAGAAATAAAATAATAAATTGGTATTACTTCTATTAATTTTAATTTTATTTTTTACCTACGTGACTTTACCGAAAAAACCTAAGAGGATGATGATTATGATTGTGATGATGACAATAATGATGATGTTGATGATTATGATGATTGTGATGATGACGATAATGATGATGATGATGATTATGATGATGACGACGATGATGACGATAATGATGATGCTATTGTTGATTATGATGATAATGATGACGATAATGATGATGATTATTCTGACGATAATGATGATTATTATGATGATAATGATGATATTGTTGATTATGATGATGATGACGATAATGATGATGATTATTCTGACGATAATGATTATGATGATGATAATGATAATGATCATAATGATGATGACGACCACGTAACCAGGATAACATTCATGGCCTCATTTCGCAAAGCCCTGCGCCAGCCCTCTTTGTTTACCCTCAAATTAAATTAAGCATTTAAACTCGCACGGGACGAGTAAACGTCAAGCACACTGGGACACGGTGTCACGCGAACAGGCGATGCCGACATGGCAGAAGAGAGCGCAATTGTTAGCGAGCACCTATTATAACAGTTGCACGATGGGGTTTGTGCGATTAGAAGCTATTAAACATTTTATATTTTAAGTGGAAATGCATTCAGAGCTCCTGGACATCTGTGTGTGTGGGGGGGGGGGGGTAGAATTTACCTTATCATCGGATTCCTCCGGTTAAAAAACAAAAATCTATATTTTGATTCAGAGTAGCGGGTCAGGTTTGAACTGGCAAGGCTATGGCGGTAGCTGGGTTGACAGACCACGTGTGCCCGGCCGCCTTTGTCTCCCCGCTGCTCGTATCGATCGTATCTCGCGAAGGAATGGTATTGGGGCTGAGTGTACCTAGAGGGAATGTTACACCCCCGCATTAGAAGGAATAATTACTGAGAGCTCGGCTCTTAGAGGGTGATGCCAACGAGCGGGAACCCGACCTGGGTGTAGATGGTCAGGGAACACGATGCCACGTGTGATGTTACGCAGGCAACGACTCACCCCCCCCCCAACCTCCCCCCCTTAGACAAGAACAGGCTGTACGTAGCAGGGGCAAGTGTGGTTAGCGAGCACCTATTAAAGCCGGCAAGGGCGCATGGCGGAGAGTGTGTGGTGGCGGTGGTGGCGGTGGTCGTGGCGGTGGTGGGGGTGGTGGGGGTGGCGGTGGTGGTGGTGGCGGTGGTGGTGGTGGGGGTGGTGGGGGTGGCGGTGGTGGAGGTGGCGGTGGTGGTGGGGGTGGTGGTTGGGGTGGTGGTGGTGGTGGGTGTGGTGGTGGTGGTGGCGGTGGTGGCGGTGGCGGCGGTGGTGGTAGTGGTGATGGTTGTGGTGGTGGTGGCGGTGGTGGTGGTGGGGGTGGTGGTCGTGGCGGTGGTGAGGGTGGTGGCGGTGGGTGTTGGTGTGGTGGCGGTGGTGGTGGCGGTGGTGGTGGTGGCGGTGGTCGTGGCGGTGGTGGGGGTGGTGGTGGCGGTGGTGGCGGTAGTGGCGGTGGTGGTGGTGGCGGTGGTGGTGGTGGCGGTGGTGGTGGTGGGGGTGGTGGTGGGGGTGGTGGCGGTAGTGGCGGTGGTGGTGGTGGTGGTGGCGGTGGTGGTGGTGGCGGTGGTGGTGGTGGGGGTGGTGGTGGGGGTGGTGGCGGTGGCGGTGGTGGCGGTGGCGGTGAGGCAAGGACCACAATCATAAGGCCTCCGTTGGTTTCTGATACCCCCCCCACCCAACAATTCTGATGTCTACACACTGCACCAGGTAGTAATTTAAGGCTGCGTCGACCTAGAGGAGACCCAAGACCGGTTTAAATACGTATAGCTTACACAAAGACAGAGACACATATCTCCCGTATAGCCTTAACAGACTGTTGGGGCAAGTGCTGTTAGCGAGCACCTATGAAGGCCTGGCACGGCACACGAGGGGGTGGGTGGCCAACACCACGCCCGGTCGCCTTTGTCTCCCCAGTGGCGATGTTTGCACACCGCACCAGGTGCTCATTTGAGGCTGAATCCGAACTAGACGATACCCAAGACGAGTTTAAATCAATATGTAGCTGACACACACTCATACACACGCGTGTGCGTGGAAGATCGATTGATGCGCTGCACCTACCTGGCGACCCGGGTTCGATTCCCGCTCACGGTCAACATCAGTGACGATTATCTGAGCCGGTCTTGAGCTTCCCCTAATGGTTCACCCACCCCCTCGTGTGACGTGTCGGCCTTCATAGGTGCTCGCTGACAACGCTTGCCCCAACAGTCTGTTACAGGCTATTCGATTTGTGCAGCAGTACACACCGTGTATGGCTTGCCGGGTGTGTTTGCTCACAGCGCTATGAATCCGGCCACCTGAGTTCGAATCCAGGCCACGGCTGACATCAGTAGCGAGTCAATTATCTGAATTGGGCCAACCCCCCCCCCCCCCCCCATCGTTCACCAACCCGCACTGACCAGCGTGGTGAAGTATGGTCAAACAATCCTACAAACGCCGGGAGAGACCTCCTCCTTAAGCGTACTATCAAAGGAATATGCATTATTAATGTGAGTGGCTTTAGTTTATGATACATTCGTTTAGATCGTATACAAATGTTCAACACTCACACGTGTTTGATTGCCTATGGCGTGCAGCACTCTAAACTAAACTGTAAACTATTTTTTTATATTTATAAATGTGTCGTAACCCTCCAACACCCGACACGGCCAATCAGCAAAAAAGTGTCACGTTGACAATTTACAATTTTTGAAACCACAACATGTACAATTTGTGAGTACTCAAAAATTGTACATGTTGTGGTTTCACTCTTCAACACACCGGTGGGCTAAAGCAGTGAACTATTTGTCTTTTGTCAACGTGACACTTTTTTGCCGATTGGCCATGTAGGGCGGTGGAGGGTTACGACACATTTATAAATAACGCGATCTAAACCCAACAACGTTCATTATGAATAATATTGGTCGCGAAAGCCTACACGTTTTAAACTGTAAACTATTTTCATTGTTGTCAGGAAAGGCTCACTGAGCTGTATGAACTCCCTTTCAGAAGTGGCTTGTCACATGGAAATTGACAGCATCCAAGATACCACCCAAACGCAAACTACAAATATACAGCAGCAGCAGGCGTCATGGATAGAACCCACGACCTCCTGCATACCAGGCGAGGTAGTTAACATCTCGCCAACGCGGCACCCCTAACTCTGACGAGGTATGCAGTTGCGTGCCTCCACTCACCTCTGCCCAAGGCAGCCAACAAGCCGGCCGAAACGTCGGACGTTTACAATCTCGGCGCCTGCTTTGGCTCACGCAGCTTCAATGGTTTAAAAAAACGAATCACTGCCGGGGCTCTGCGTTTGCGTGAGCGATGATAAAAGATCCCATTGCTTGGTCCGTATCATCGGTGTTGGGTGCGAGGCTGGTGACGGACCGTCAGTCAAGGGATGCGAACTCGCCCAAAGAGAGAAAATCGACGAAAGTTCACCCACGCAACACCGCGGGGGGTGATGGATCTCCTCCTAGCATCGCGTGACAGCCAGGGATGACGACGTATATCGTGATGCCTTCATTAAGCAGTGGATAGACCATGGCCAATTATGATTACTATAGCGGTGGTGTTACTACTACAACTACTACCACCATCGTCATAACACACTGTAGGTTTTAATCTCCCCCCGTGATCCGGATAAGCTGAGATCAGTCAGATCAGCACCTCAAGATATACTACAGGACAGTGTCTACACTACAGGACAGTGTCTACACTACAGGACAGTGTCTACAGGACAGTGACTACACTACAGGACAGTGTCTACACTACAGGACAGTGTCTACAGGACAGTGACTACACTACAGGACAGTGATTACACTACAGGACAGTGTCTACAGGACAGTGACTACACTGCAGGACAGTCTCTACACTACAGGACAGTGTCTACACTACAGGACAGTGCCTACAGGACAGTGACTACATTACAGGACAGTGATTACACTACAGGACAGTGTCTACACTACAGGACAGTGATTACACTACAGGACAGTGTTTACAGGACAGTGACTACACTACAGGACAGTGACTACACTACAGGACAGTCTCTACA
Organism: Lampetra planeri; assembly: GCF_965212315.1. Classification (NCBI taxonomy): domain Eukaryota; kingdom Metazoa; phylum Chordata; class Hyperoartia; order Petromyzontiformes; family Petromyzontidae; genus Lampetra; species Lampetra planeri. Next base: position 6,182,739 of record NC_136144.1, on the reverse strand, counting down.
CTACAGGACAGTGACTACACTACAGGACAGTGTCTACAGGACAGTGTCTACACTACAGGACAGTGTCTACACTACAGGACAGTGATTACACTACAGGACAGTGTCTACAGGACAGTGACTACACTACAGGACAGTGATTACACTACAGGACAGTGTCTACAGGACAGTCTCTACACTACAGGACAGTGTCTACACTACAGGACAGTGATTAAACTACAGGACAGTGTCTACAGGACAGTGTCTATAATACAGGAGAGTGTCTACAGGACAGTGTCTACACTACAGGACAGTGTCTACACTACAGGACAGTGACTACACTACAGGACAGTGACTACAGGACAGTGACTACTCTACAGGACAGTGTCTACAGGACAGTCTCTACACTACAGGACAGTGACTACACTACAGGACAGTCTCTACACTACAGGACAGTCTCTACACTACAGGACAGTGACTACACTACAGGACAGTGTCTACAGGACAGTGTATACACTACAGGACAGTGACTACACTACAGGACAGTGACTACACTACAGGACAGTGTATACAGGACAGTGACTACACTACAGGACAGTGACTACACTACAGGACAGTGTCTACAGGACAGTCTCTACACTACAGGACAGTCTCTACACTACAGGACAGTGACTACACTACAGGACAGTGACTACAGGACAGTGACTACACTACAGGACAGTGACTACAGGACAGTGACTACACTACAGGACAGTGACTACAGGACAGTGACTACACTACAGGACAGTGACTACACTACAGGACAGTTTCTACACTACAGGACAGTGACTACAGGACAGTGACAACACTACAGGACAGTGTCTACACTACAGGACAGTGACTACACTACAGGACAGTGACTACAGGACAGTGACTACACTACAGGACAGTGACTACAGGACAGTGTCTACATTACAGGACAGTGTCTACACTACAGGACAGTTTTTACACTACAGGACAGTGACTACACTACAGGACAGTGTCTACACTACAGGACAGTGACTACACTACAGGACAGTTTCTACACTACAGGACAGTGACTACACTACAGGACAGTGACTACACTACAGGACAGTGTCTACAGGACAGTGACTACACTACAGGACAGTGACTACACTACAGGACAGTGTCTACAGGACAGTGACTACACTACAGGACAGTGACTACACTACAGGACAGTGTCTACAGGACAGTGACTACACTACAGGACAGAGTTTGCAGGACAGTGTCTAAACTACAGGACAGTCTCTACACTACAGGACAGTTTATACACTACAGGACAGTGACTACACTACAGGACAGTGTCTACAGGACAGTGACTACACTACAGGACAGAGTTTACAGGACAGTGTCTACACTACAGGACAGTGTATACACTACAGGACAGTGACTACACTACAGAACAGTCTCTACACTACAGGACAATGACTGCACTACAGGACAGTCTCTACACTACAGGACAGTGACTACACTACAGGACAGTCTCTACACTACAGGACAGTGTCTACACTACAGGACAGTGACTACACTACAGGACAGTTTCTACACTACAGGACAGTGACTACACTACAGGACAGTGACTACACTACAGGACAGTGTCTACAGGACAGTGACTACACTACAGGACAGAGTTTACAGGACAATGTCTACACTACAGGACAGTGTATACACTACAGGACAGTGACTACACTACAGAACAGTCTCTAGACTACAGGACAATGACTGCACTACAGGACAGTCTCTACACTACAGGACAGTGACTACACTACAGGACAGTCTCTACACTACAGGACAGTGACTACACTATTGGACAGTGACTACAGGACAGTCTCTACACTACAGGACAGTGTCTACACTACAGGACAGTCTCTACACTACAGGACAGTGACTACACTACAGGACAGTCTCTACACTACAGGACAGCGACTACACTATTGGACAGTGACTTCAGGACAGTCTCTACACTACAGGACAGTGTCTACACTACAGAACAGTCTCTACACTACAGGACAGTGTCTACACTACAGAACAGTCTCTACACTACAGGACAGTGACTACACTACAGAACAGTCTCTACACTACAGGACAGTGACTACACTACAGAACAGTCTCTAGACTACAGGACAGTGACTACACTACAGAACAGTCTCTACACTACAGGACAGTGACTACACAACAGAACAGTCTCTACACTACAGGACAGTGACTACACTACAGAACAGTCTCTACACTACAGGACAGTGACTACACTACAGAACAGTCTCTACACTACAGGACAGTGACTACACTACAGGACAGTCTCTACACTACAGGACAGTGACTACACTACAGAACAGTCTCTACACTACAGGACAATGACTGCACTACAGGACAGTCTCTACACTACAGGACAGTGTCTACACTACAGGACAGTCTCTACACTACAGGACAGTGACTACACTACAGGACAGCGACTACACTATTGGACAGTGACTACAGGACAGTGTCTACACTACAGGACAGTGTCTACACTACAGGACAGTGTCTACACTACAGGACAGTGACTACACTACAGGACAGCGACTACACTATTGGACAGTGACTACAGGACAGTCTCTACACTACAGGACAGTGTCTACACTACAGGACAGTGTCTACACTACAGGACAGTGACTACACTACAGGACAGTGTCTACACTACAGGACAGCGACTACACTATTGGACAGTGACTACAGGACAGTGTCTACACTACAGGACAGTGTCTACACTACAGGACAGTGTCTACACTACAGGACAGTCTCTACACTACAGGACAGTGTCTATATGAGTGCAAATCCCCGATGTCCTGGTGATGATTGGTGACCCAGAGCTGCCTTCATGATCCATTCATGTGCGCGAACATTCACTCACACGTGGCGCTGTCATCCTCTTCCTCGCTGCTGCTGCTGCTGCTGCTCTTGCTGATGATGATGGTGATGCTGCTGTTGCTCGTGACGCTGCTCTTGCTGATGGTGATGCTGCTACTGCTGCTGCTGATGATGATGCTTCTGCTGTTGCTGATGATGGTGCTGCTGATGATGGTGATGCTGATGATGCTGCTACTGATGATGCTGCTACTGCTGCTGCTACTGCTGATGATGATGGTGATGCTGCTGCTCTTGCTGATGATGATGGTGATGCTGCTGTTGCTGGTGATGCTGCTCTTGCTGATGGTGATGCTGCTACTGCTGCTGCTGCTGATGATGATGCTGCTGTTGCTGATAATGGTGCTGCTGATGATGGTGATGCTGATGATGCTGCTACTGATGATGATGCTGCTACTGCTGCTGCTACTGCTGATGATGATGGTGATGCTGCTGCTCTTGCTGATGATGATGGTGATGCTGCTGCTGCTGATGCTGCTGCTGTTGCTGATGATGCTGCTGATGATGATGGTGATGCTGCTGCTACTGCTGTTGCTGCTGCTGATGATGGTGATGCTGCTGCTGCTACTGCTGATGATGCTGATGCTGCTGCTGCTACTGCTGATGATGATGATGATTCTGACGGTGTCGATATCGCTCGTGCTTCCGCTTTCGATGGCGCTGTAGCTGCTGGTCACCGCTTATTGCGCTGTTGACAACGCCGCTGCTGCTGATGATGATGATGACGCCGTGGTGCCAACGTCGTTGCTGCTGTTGCTGCTGCTAAAGCTGCTAAATCTGTTGGTTCTGTGGTTGAGGCAGCTGTTGTCGATGACGCTTCTGCTGTTTTCTTCTGCCGATCTTTGCCGTTACCCGCGGTGGCGGTCGTCATTCAGTGCCCTCCGTGGTGCCGCCGCTGACGATGCATCGTCGATTCTCTCGGTCGCTTCGCTGTCCGCACTTTGCTGACGCTGCTGCTTGTGATGATGCTGCTGCTGCTGCTGCTCGTCGCGCCAGGCGATGCCGATGGTGCTGTTCACGAAGCTTCGGGCTATATCACTCGGCAGATGTCCTCTGTCTTGTGCCACGGGAGTTCTTGTCCCCTTCGCTCCACGACCACCACCACCACCGCCGACTCCGACCTCCTCCTCTTCCTCCAGACGCGCTCTCAACTTCGCTTCCACGCCGCCTCTCGTATCGCGTCCACCTCCCTAGCGGCCGTCAGCTCGCTCATCCATCCTCGCCCAGCCCCTTTGCCCGCCTCTAGTGGGGCGATTTTGAGACGCGCGAGCCCGTCAACAACAACAACAGCAGCAGCAGCAACAACAACAACAACACAAACAGACGCCAACAGAAAGCACGACGAGCGTGGCAGTCGGAACACGTCGGTAGAGGAGCAACGCCGTGCTGTGCCGGAGCACCGCAGCCTGGGCATGCGTGTCACTCCGATCGCGTGCTCGGAGGTTCCTGCTGATGAGGAGCGAGAGACAGAGAGAGCACGAGGGAGCGAGTGATCGGGCGATGCGCCGCAACTCTGCCGATCTTGTTGAGCTGGCGTCGTGGATAAAGGGTCTCCCACCTCCTCCCCTCCCTCCGCTTCCTCCTCCCCGCGTCTCCCCAAACCGGACCCCCCCCCCCACACACCCAATCCCCTCTACCACCCCTCCCCCTCCCAACATTCTCGTACCCTCCCCTCGCCGCTAGCACCACCTCCTCCTACAATTACCACACTCACCATCCACCAGACACCCCCCCCCACTCCCTTGCCCTCCTCCCCGGCTCACCCTACGATTCTTCCCCCACCCTCTCTCCCTCTCTCCCACCAACCCTCTCGCTCTCTCTCTCTCTATCTCTCTCTCTCTCCGTGGGCGAGTGTTAGCCTCGCATCCATGGTTACAGCAGCCCCAGAAACACTGCTCGCACGCGCACGCACGCGCGCACACGCGCCCAGAGAAAGAGAGAGCGAGAGATTGTGTCCGCGGAGCAATCACTCCAAATTAAATCATTAGGTACATTAGGTATTCCCTCCATTCCTATAGCGGCGAGGTTTTCACGGTGGTGCTTTTGTTGCACAGATGGGTACAGGGGGATCGCCAGTTGTCTTGCAGTAGGGGGCGATGCTGATGTGTGTGGTTTTAGACCCAACTTAGACGCACATTCGCGACGTGATATATTTCGTTTTGTATCTTTCTTACAAATGTTTGCCAAATTCGGATCCGTGTACGCGGGCAGACAATTGGCCTATTTTGTTGTTGTTGTTGTTGTTTTGGTTTAAGAACAACGTCACTCCATCTCACGCCAGCTGTTCACGGTTAATAACGCGCGCTGTATTGACCAGGGTCGTCCCGCTGGGTTCGAACCCAGAACCTCTAACTAACAAACAAAAAGTGGCGTACTCGAGCCACAGCTTGTCCGTATCACCAAGCGGTCGATGTAGCGTAGCGGGTAGAATATTGGGCTTCACCCATAATCAACAACCATCATCATTAGCAGCAGCAGCATCATCATCATACGAAGCATCATTGATTGGGATGAACCTATCATCGTGAATGCGCCAATCGTGCCCTATCTAAGGTGAGCGTAATGTTGTCAGTACAACAATTGAGTAATTATTAAATATATCTGTACGGAGGCATGTGTTTTAGTTTTGAGACTCAATTAGGCTTGCCTGGATAAAAGAATATACATTTCATTAAGACCAAAAACAACCGCCAATTGCCACTAAGTCGCGGTGACGTCACAACGGCGTTTGTGCCAGGCTAGGTGCACTTTAAGGTAACGTGAAGTGTCGAACACTCGCTTGCAGGAGGTCACCGGACAGTCCCAAGTGCCATTGGTTGACTGACTGAGATGACTGGCAGATGCACCAACTGTGCCCTCTAGTGTGCCAACATTATGACCACCACCTCTACCACCAGCATCATCATCGTTGTTCATCATCATCATTCTTATCACAATCTTTCTCAAAGGGATCGGTAAATGAGAACACAACACCCAAAGGGTTCGCTCCTACTCGATGGTAATTTAAAGGTGGTTTAACCGATAAGGACCACACTGAACCCAATGATGGGAACGCGGGCATTTCCACCACTTGTTCAACTCCCTTAGCGGAGATGATCACCCAACCGTGTCCATTGGGACAGTTCGTCTAAACAATTCCCACGCAATTCTAGATTTGAAGCTTTTGTGACTGCAAGGATTCATATTCTTAGTTTTTTCCGGTAAAGTCACGTAGGTAAAAAAATTAAATTAATAAAAGTAAAATAAAATAAAAATAAAAATCACGACGTTTCGATTGCAACACAAGCAATCATCATCAGGAATAAATAAAATAGCAACAAAAAATACTCTGTGCCTGTGTCACTCTCTCTCTATGTATCTTGGTGATATCTGTCTGCTTATATGTCTGTCTATAGCTTTTCTGGTTAAATTTTTTTGTTGCTATTTCATTTATACCTGATGACGATTGCTTGTGTTGCAATCGAAACGTCGTGATTTTTATTTTTATTTTATTTTACTTTTATTAATTTTAATATTAATTTTTTACCTACGTGACTTTACCGAAAAAAACCTAAGAATATGAATTCCCACACGCTCCATGGCCGAGTGTGTTCAGCACGTTTGCATGGACGTCCCTAATCGTGTGCTGCACCCATATATTTAGACCCAGTGTCCGACAGCCACATTAAGTCTGAGCAATGAACACCACCCATCTCCACCCTCAGCGCGCTCGTCAGCATCATTAACAAAATGAAATAAATCAAACTCTTAGGTTTTTTTTCGGTAAAGTCACGTAGGTAAAAATAAGTAATAAAATACAAATAATAGAAATAATAATAGAAATAAAATTATAAATCACGACGTTTCGGAGGCAACACAGGTCTCCGTCATCAGGTGGGACCGTCACAGCTAAATTTACTGTATCAAGTGTTTCTATTATTTTTATTATATTATTTATTTTTACCTACGTGACTTTACCGAAACAACCTAAGAGTTTTATGAATCCTTGCAGTCACAAAAGCTTCAAATCTAGAATAAATAAATCAAGATATAATCGGCGACGTTTCGGGCATTGGTCCCTTCTGCATAGCATCACCCCCCCCCCCTGCTCCCCACACCAATACCGGCAGAATAATGACCACTTTCGGGCGCTGTTATTGAATCACCTTGCGCCTCGCCTGTTACAGCTGTTAGTTGGAGCCTCCCCTCGGATGGGAACATATAAACAAAGCACAGCTGGGCAATTGAAATGTGATGGCACGTACGTATGTTGACTTTCTTTCGCACCGTACGCAGCCAACCGCGCTCGTCGGAGGTGCTGATCAATGTGAGATGTCAGGCGTTGGGGATGAGGCGTGGTGATGATGATGATGTTGTTGGGAGATGCCAGGGGGCGTTTAAGCGTCCGGTCGTCTCCTTAATCGGCGTCGTTGTGATAGAAAAGGAGGCGCGCTCGAATAATTGCGTTTCATTTACGATTCACAGAGTTCCCTTTCTTCTCCCCCAGTCTCTCAACACAATCACTAATTTGTGTTCAAACAATCACCGTGTATTGTGTGTGTGTGCGTGTATGTGGTGGGGTGTGTGTGGTGTTGGTGGTGTCTGGCTGCGCTTGTGGCTTGTGTGTGTGTGAGAGAGTTACCATTAGCATACGCTAATACCACAACAGGGCCTCGTTCCAAAGCAGATGCGCGCTAATAATTTAAAATTCATTGCGTTCGCCAGCTTTTGGGATTGTTTGACCCAGTTCCATATAGTGCCTCCCCCCCCATCTCCCCCCCCCCCACCCCCATGCCCCCCCCCCCTCTACCCCCCCGAGGAGTAGTCTATGCTCGTCGTACTCCGTGTGGCAGATGTTGCACGGTGGTCGCCCCGCTCGTCTTGAGGCAAACGCGATGGTTTTCATCTCCTTCTCAACGCCTCCGCGCGTCTTAATATTTTGTTAAACGAAGCCCCTGTGAATTGGGCGGCACTTGATTTGCCGCTTTGTTTTAACAAGGCCGGGTGAATTGAGATAAGAAGAAAAAAAAGCCGCACCTGACGAAACGGGAAACATTTAATAAAAAAAACTGTCCTCGGAAATCAAAGCTAATGCGGTACAGTTTGGGATTTGGGTCAGTGGCAGATTGTTCATTCTCCCTCTGCGTGGCCCCGGAGTTGTTTCGAATTCGTTTTCCCCACCCAGCCCTCCGTGCTGTCGACAACCTTGCCCCCTGTGGCATCCACCCCCCCCCCCCACTCCGTCCAGGCCGACTCTCTCTCCGCCTCTGCCTACTACGCAATGCGCTGTCCCTGGTGCTGATTAAAAAAAAAACTTTTATTTTAGCAGCTAAGGCCGATAGAGCTATTATAGCTCTTTTTTCAGAAGCGACCTGGCCACAAATGATAGATTTGAAGCTTTCGTGACTGCAACGATTCATACTCTTAGGTTTTTTTCGGTAAAGTCATGTAGGTAAAAAATGAAGTAAAAATTAAAATCACGACGTTTCGGAGGCAACACAAGTCTCCGTCATCAGGTGGGACCGTCACAGCCAGATTTGCTGTATCAAGTGTAGTAGCAGCACTTGATACAGCAAATCTGGTTGTGACGGTCCCACCTGATGACGGAGACTTGTGTTGCCTCCGAAACGTCGTCATTTTTATTATTTTATTTTTATTATTTTTATTTTTATTTTTTACCTACGTGACTTTACCGAAAAAACTAATAGTATGAATCCTTGCAGTCACGAAAGCTTCAAATCTAGAATTGAAACTTGAAACTCACATGTTGCCTATCGTCGGGGGCCGCACTAAAGGCCACCAGCAGCCGCCGGTTGCCCCAACCAAACTGCGAACCCTTTGTCAACCCCGTGCCCTGCCTGAACTCGTAGCAATCTGCAGCGTGCCGGTGTCACTGAGCAGAAGGCGATGCCTCCCAAACCGCCCTTGCTCAGAAGTGTAAACAAATGATCGAGCATCCCGCTCATAGCTGAAATCATTAAAAGTTGCTGAGAATTACACGCGGAAGGGAAAGAAAAAAACCTCAAACTTTGATCCAGCGCCAAGTATGGTAATTTTCACTAAGCGCCCATATGTTTTATTCATGACAACGTCACCATAATGGTGGAGCCGTGCGCGTCGTGGCGGGTGGTGGTGGTGGGTGGTGGGGGTGTCAGGCCGCTTGCAATTAATGAACGCGAGTACGATGATTAACAAGAATTTAATCACTCAACTTTAAAACTAATGCGCTGTGTACGAATCCAATAACAACGCCGCCAATCAAGGACTATTACGGCTGTACATGGGCGGCACAACGCAATGTAAAAGTTAATCGGTCGAATATTGCCATTCTTTGACACCACTATCTTGAAATAAATAATGGCTATAACTCATCGAAACGGCCCTCCTTCATACCACATGTGGCATATGCTATTTAGCATTCAGCACATACGCAATGGCACGCATTCATATCATGCGTCCTATGGATAAGAACCATTGCTCTAAAACGTCCCCTATGATATGTATTTTCCTTTTAAGGTGAGGTTATTAAGAAATGTGTTGCGTTTTTTATAAATCGTGCTTCTGCACTACGGCCAACGCAGTATCACCACCATACTATATCATGCATTTGCATAGAGCATTGTAATATTGAAAGGTAAATTCTCCTCCTGCAGAGGTCCAATAACAATTGATCGATATTAACGGTGAAGCGCTCTCCATGGGCCTGGAAGTGACTATGCATGGCGCTGTCTGTGTGACTGCAATTCAGCTCATGAGGCGCTGTCCGTGGTTCAGGATGTGACCACCTGAGGCGCTGTCCGTGTTGCTGGAATTCGCCATGTGAGGTGCTGTCCGTGGTGCTGGAATTAACCACGTAAGTTGCTGTCCGTGGTGCTGGAATTCACCATGTGAGGTGCTGTTCATGGTGCTGGAATTAACCACGTAAGTTGCTGTCCGTGGTGCTGGAATTCGCCATGTGAGGTGCTGTCCGTGGTGCTGGAATTAACCACGTAAGTTGCTGTCCGTGGTGCTGGAATTCACCATGTGAGGTGCTGTTCATGGTCCTGGACGTAACCACGCGTGGCGCTGTCCGTGGTGCTCAAATTCACCACGTGAGTTGCTGTCCCTGGAGCTGAATGGAATCATGATGCGACAACTTAGGAATCGCCCACTTTAATAATAATAATAATGTCATTTATAACGAGCGCAAATTTGCGGACGTGACGGCCGCAACTCAGAGGCGCGGAGCCAAGCTCAGAGTCACTCGAAAGCGTGGTCGTAGAGGTGAGTTTTTAAGTGTCTCTTGAAGGAGACGTTTGAGGTGATGCTGCGAATGTGCAGAGGGATATCGTTCCAGACTGTTGGGGCTGCCACCGAGAATCGGCGCATAGACTTGCCCATCTTGGATCTTGGTATCAAGAGGAGGTCGTGAGACGCGCTGTGCAGGCATCTGCCGTGTGCTGTGCTGCAAGTCGTCAATAATGAAGAGAGGTACGGGGGGCAGGCAGATGTGAAGACACAGTGGCAGAGGCAGGCGATCTTGTACGTGACCCTGCTGGCAATGGGTAGCCAGTGGAGGGCACGGAGAGAGGCAAGTGAGTCGAGCCGTGGTTGAGTGCGGCCAATGACGATGCGTACCAGGTTGTTTTGTAGTCTTTGAAGTCTTTTAGGTTGCCAGAGGAGGACCGGACTAGGACGGAGTCGCAATAGTCGAGGCGAGACCCAACTATGCAGCGTGCCAATGTGTTGGCAGTTTCGGTGGAGATGAGAGGACGTAGGTGTCTGAGAGCCTTCAGGTGAAAGTTGCATGAACTGATGACATGATTGGATTGATGGTCGAAGGATAAAGTTGAATCTAGGTTGACACCGAGGTAGCTGACGTGAGCGGTGAACCTGATTCTGTGACCAAAGTTGTGTATGTGTGTTGGGAGTGCTGATGAATTGAAACGTTGCCTGCTACCTAACATGATGGCCACTGACTTTGACTGATCAAGGGCAAGGTTTGGTGCGGAGAACCACTGTTGCAGGGCAGCGGTGCATTCCAAGAGCCTCTCAAATCCAGACGCATTGGTAGAATTGATGGCGGTGAACAGAATAGAGCCATCCGCATATGAGTGGAGGCGAGTTTTCCGGTTAATCGCTTAAGAGGCTTGTTTATTTGGCATTGTTCAGCACGGAACTGAAATCATGACAAGAAAAATGCAGAACGCTTGGCTGTCCTTGCCACAGACATTGATTGAAACAAATTGCACCTCAAAGGCCGCACCATTTGGTTTCGCGAATTCAAAATGCTTGGTTTGTGCTATTTTGATATTTATAAGCAGAGCCTTTGCTATATTTGTGCCAACTGTGAGCTTGCTAACGCTTGTAGAACATCATTAGAATTTCTATCAGTCACTCGGTCACGACTGCCTGTGTATATTACATGAGAGTCAACGAATATGAATATGTATGCCTTTCGACGTGTTCAATGCACGTTGTGTGCATAGCATGGATAATCAAAGGCCGGTGAGTGAAACCTTCTGGTGGGTAGGGTGGTGGTGGGGAGGAGGAGGTAATATAATTATTATCTAACTGCACTGTGATCTCGGAGATCCAAGTTCTATTTCTAGTCATGGCCAGGATTAGTGGTGAGTGTTATCTGAAGATATTTTGGCACGCGGGTCAACTCTTGAGCCTCAAAATAAGTTCCTGATTCGGTGGGCAAATCTCAGCATTGGGGAGACAAAGACAGTCAGGCGTGGTGTGGTGATGGTTACGATCACTCTCCCTCTAACACCCCTCCGTGCCATGTACCATGCAGGCCTTAATAGATAAAGTAAAAGGTGCAGCCTTACAATGCCTTGCTCGCGCCACTGAGCTAGACAATGCTGTCACGACTCGCGACAGCGATTGGAAACCCACCGACAGGATGTTTGCTTTCACACTGACCAGACATCTTGAAAGAGGGTCGGCTTCAATATATGTTCGCTAGCAGCACTTGCCCCGGACAGTATTTAAATCTACATGGGAGGAGGGGGGGGGGGGTCATTGTCGTTGTACGTGCGTGATGTTATCCAACTTTTGTGTGGGGCTTTCACGACAACGACCTTGAACGCCTTCCAAAGCCTGCATTTTTAACATTGTCGTGCTGGTGCTTGAGCTCTTCTGCTCGGCTATATGAAGGCGAATGTGGGATAGGGGGGGAGGGGGGGAGAAAAAGAATGCGGTCCGAGGCTGGGCAAGGCTCGTAGGTCGTGACCTCCTCTCAATTTGGAGGCTCTATCAAACGCCGCCCATTGTACGCAGGACGTGAGACCCCAAGAGATGCCGACAACAGTGAACGTAGCTGAATAAACACGGCCTTTGTTGATCAGTCAGTCTTTAGCGACGTGCAACACCGCCGCCACCACCACCACCATTAGCCATCGACCTGGCATTGTTGCGGATTTGAATTTGGCAGGAGGGAGAGAGACTATTGTGGGTGGGTAGAGATCGGCAATGGGGTGAGGGAGCCAGGCGTCTTTGTAGTTGCTGGAATGCGCTGAATATGTTGTCCCGACGTGCTGACTCAACGCGTTTGTCCTGCCTTCTAATCACTCCACGTGCAGGAGCGAAGGACGGGCTGGATACAGATATGGGTTAGAGGAGGTTCGCATATTAAACATAGTTGCCTGCCCCCCCACCCCCTTCCCCTTGACTCCCTCTCCCTGCATGTGTACACGAATATTTCCGAAGTGTACAAATGCGATGACGGTATAGAGCACGCGGCTTGATTGGAAAACGTCGGGTTCGTTGCGTTCGTCAACTTTCATATTTCGCAGCCGCGCCTTAGTGGTGACAATCGGGCGACTATTGTACCCGTGGCATGCACTACGCGTCGAGTATGTGGCACACCGAACAAATAAAGGGACATGAGAGGTAAGAGAGAAAAAGAGAGAGAATGGGGAAATGAGGAAAAGGGTGGGAAAGGAATGGAGAATCGGGCGGTGGGCGGGTCAAGAGCGATGAAGATCGGGAGGAAGAGGCTGGGCATCAGTGCCTCGCCACAGCCGCACGGAGCGGCGTCTGTTTTCATAGAGGGTGGTGGGGAGAGTGGGCGAGGAGAGGGGAGAGATTTATCGTGAGCCATGGCTACACAGAAGTCACGTGATTAACAGGAGTCTTTCGCCGATTTAGCGAGATATACATGGACTCCATTGTAGATTTGAAGTTTTCGTGACTGCAAGGATCCATACTCTTTGGTTTACTGTAATACAGTCATTTTGCTGTGACGGTTCCACCTGAAGACGGAAGCTTGTGTTGCCTCCGAGATGTCGTGATTCAATTTATTCGGTTTTTTTTTACCTACGTGACTTTACCGAAAAAACCAAAGAGTATACCGGGACTCCTCTATTTACGAACGAGTTAGGTTCCAGAGGTCTGTTCATAAGACGATTTGTACGTGAGTCCAATTATACTCCTATCGATTTCAAACATGTTGTACGGCGTGTACACTAAACATGGGGAATGACTTTAAAGTTGCAAAATTATCATGTAGATGTAGATGCCACTGGGTTCTTCTTGTTATGTAGATGTAGATGCTACTGGTGCTTCATGTTCTGCAGATGTAGATGCCACTGGTTCTTCATGTTCTGCAGATGTAGATGCAACTGGTTCTTCACGTTCTGCAGATGTAGATGCAACTGGTTCTTCACGTTCTGCAGATGTAGATGCCACTGGTTCTTCACGTTCGGCAGATGTAGATGCCACTGGTTCTTCATGTTCTGCAGATGTAGATGCCACTGGTTCTTCACGTTCTGCAGATGTAGATGCCACTGGTTCTTCACGTTCGGCAGATGTAGATGCCACTGGTTCTTCATGTTCTGCAGATGTAGATGCCACTGGTTCTTCATGTTCTGCAGATGTAGATGCCACTGGTTCTTCACGTTCTAGATGTAGATGCCATTGGTTCTTCACGTTCTGCAGATGTAGATACCCTCTTGTTCTTCATGTTCTGCAGATGTAGATGCCACTGGTTCTTCACGTTCTGCAGATGTAGATGCCACTGGTTCTTCATGTTCTGCAGATGTAGATGCCACTGGTTCTTCGCGTTCTGCATATGTAGATGCCACTGGTTCTTCACGTTCTGCAGATGTAGATGCCACTGGTTCTTCACGTTCTGCAGATGTAGATACCACTGGTTCTTCACGTTCTGTAGATGTAGATGCCACTGGGTTCTTCATATTCTGCAGATCTAGATGCCACTGGCTCTTCACGTTCTGCAGATGTAGATGCCACTGGTTCTTCGCGTTCTGCAGATGTAGATGCCACTGGTTCTTCACGTTCTGCAGATGTAGATACCACTGGTTCTTCACGTTCTGTAGATGTAGATGCCACTGGGTTCTTCATATTCTGTAGATGTAGATGTCACTGGTTCTTCGCGTTCTGCAGATGTAGATGCCACTGGTTCTTCACGTTCTGCAGATGTAGATACCACTGGTTCTTCACGTTCTGTAGATGTAGATGCCACTGGGTTCTTCATATTCTGTAGATGTAGATGCCACTGGTTCTTCACGTTCTGTAGATGCCACTGGGTTCTTCATATTCTGTAGATGTAGATGCCACTGGTTCTTCGCGTTCTGCAGATGTAGATGCCACTGGTTCTTCACGTTCTGTAGATGCCACTGGGTTCTTCATATTCTGTAGATGTAGATGCCACTGGTTCTTCGCATTCTGCAGATGTAGATGCCAGTCCTGCCCACTCAATCCTTGGAAGCGCATCCTGCGCCAGCGACAGTAGTGCGCTGCGGAAGGCGAACGGGCGTCACGGTCTCATCCCCGACTCCGCATCACAAATTTCCACCGCGCGTTGGACGGCGGGTCAAACATTACCGCCAACTGGGCATACGCCTGACGCAGCCTCGTTCTGTCCGCCTCGGGAATCGGAAAGGAAACTCCGCCAAGATGGAGCGATGACGTCAGCTCGCGTGCTTGTGCCACGTGGACTCGTCGCACCGCGAGACCGCGGGAGATGACGGGCAACAACGTTGGGGAAGCCTTCATCCGGCAGTGGATAAATATTGGCTGATGAAGATGATGTAGATGTTGAAATAGGTTTTTACCCTTTCAACTGGTACAAAAACCGACACCTTTATACTAGGCATCATGTTTACAATAACCACAATACAAGCCAGTCAAAATGCAAACAAAAAGAAACAACTCTGATAATGATGATATGCACTGTCCTTGAAGTTGATTGGTCCACACCCGAGACAGCTTTTCTTAGAGCCTAGTCTCCATTGGTGTTGGACCAGATGACACCAAAAGGCGTACAACTCAAAGACGGTGCACTATCAGAGTATTGAGAGCTCGGGGTAAGCATTTTCACTATGAGACCTCCTTTACCAATGGCAAAATATAGTAATAGGTTTTGTACCAGTTGAAAGGGTTAAAACCTATTACTATATTTGGCCACTGGTAAAGGAGGTCTCATAGTGTAAATGATGAAGATGATTGTGACGAAGATGAAATCGCGGCTGGTGAGAATAGATTGAGGACAGAGCTTCAACAAAAAAACTTAAACTCGAGGTCCTAATCTTAATGCACGATCCTAGTTCAACAATATCCTTACCACATCAACAGTATATTCACATAACCCACACCTATGCATTTCAGTTACCTGGATATCACTCACGCAAGGAGATCATGAATCTCAATAGGCTGTCACCTGGTTAAATAAGGGACATAGAATTGAATTGTGAGATATTGAACGGTTTAAAAAAAATGCTTTCCCATTAACGTCGGTCCAAGGCGCAGCATTGCATTTTAACGTTAGCATGTGATCGCTGATAGGCTAACATGCACGCGGACAAATGTACAAGCATAGGTTCCCCTTATAGCCTTCAACCGACTGTTGAGGCAAGTGCTGTTAACGAGTATCTCTGAAGGCCGACACGGCACACTAGGTGGTGGGTGGCCTACACATCGTGCTGGACCGGTCGCCTTTGTCTCCCCAGTGGCGATGTTTAAACACCGGACCACAGTACCCATTTTAAGGCTGATTCGACCTGAGAGAGGACCAGGACTGATTCAGATAATCGTCGATGGCGTTGGCCGTGAGCGGGAATTGAACTCAGGTGGCCGGGTTGGAAGTTCAGTGCGTTTAGCATCAAGTCACCGCTGTTGCGGTTAGCACGATCCGCTTCGAACTCCGCTTCCCGAGTTAGATTCCCGCTCACGGACAACACCACTGGCGATTATCTGAACCGGTCCTGGGCATCCCCGAGGTCGACTCAGCCTCAAATAAGTACCCAGTGCGGGTGTGTGACAAAGGCGGCCGGGCGTGGCGCTGGCCACCCATCCCCCTCGTGTGCCGTGCCGGCCTTCATAGGTGCTCGCTAACAGCACTTGTCGCAACAGTCTGTTAAGGTTATACGGGCTGGAGGTTTTGTTTGAGCGCGAGAGCATCTCCCACGCTGATGCAGATAGGGGGAGGGCGTGGTGGGAGGTGGGGGGAGGGGTGGGGCAGATCCTTTGGGCTGATTGGAAATTGTAAAAATGTACACGGGTCTCCCTTGCTGCTACAACCCACCTTCCACATGACTGGCCCTCCCCAACGATTCGGCACAGCCCCGTGATATAATGTTGCCATTTTTGCCAGGATTTACGATTCGCGACGTCGTGCTAGATATTGACTGCACGGATGGGGTTGCCCAGGCAACTGTTCCATTTCACACGCGGCGTTAGATATTTGGCGGTCGAGAGGGTGGTGGGGTGGGGTTGTGTGTGTGTGTGTGTGCGCTGCGGTGATGAGGGTACCGCGGAGAACGTGAAAGGTCCAGCAAGGAGAGTCGAGGGGTGGGTTGGTAGGGGTGGTGCGTAGAGGGAGGGAAGGCAACGAGTGTGGGGGGAGGGTGGGGGCATGAGGCAGTGTTCGGGGCCATTCAACCCTGGGAGAGGTAGTTACAAAATGCAATGACAGTGGCTGGAAAAAGAAAATATGCTTCTGTGCACTCTGCACCTTTCACCTAAATCTCCCTGAATGTGCGACGGGAAAAAATATATATACAAATTGTGACAAAATAGCCTGGCTCCTGATTTCGTTACCTTCCGTGGCCTCGTTTTATTGTGGTTTTATGGATGGCGAGATGCTGTACCCTCTGAGGCCAGTGGCTCCACATAAGCAGTGGCCAATTGTCTCGTGCGAAACGACACCTCCGATTAGTCACGGTTGGCTATGCACGATGCGAAATATGTTCAAATGACATACTTTAATTGAAATGTAGTTTTTTTCTTTTTGAATCAACACGTTCATCAATAGCACTGTGTGTGGCCTTTAAAGTAAAACATATAATGGTCGACGTTTCGGGCAATGACCCTCATTCATATTCGATCAACAGAGAGGCCAGTAGATATATCGAGTACGTGAATGAGTCGGAGACTGATGACAATTACATTGTAACAAAAACTCTTCCCGATTACCAATTTTTTTTTATTTCTAATGTGTACACTTTAAACTAATACTAGCGATCAAACAACAGACACACATCCTTCAATATTGAAAAGGCATTACTCCTACATAAACTAATTTATATTTAAAACAAAAGATCAACATGTTGCTAGCACGTTGCATCGTGTGCCAAAAAGCGTTCTCGTGCGCACAAAGAACCGGTTCACTTAGCAACGCATCCTGCCTTCAATGAAACACTTTCGATAAACACATTCAATTGTATCTTAATTCACTTTTTGACCCCGACTCTGTTCATCACAGGCCTGATGCCGCCGCCCTCGCCGTGCCAGCTGAGAGTGTTCAGCTGAGCTGTGCCACATTTAGTTTGTCTCTCCTCCGCAATAATATCCCGAGCCAGCCGAGAGCGAGCGAGTGGCGTAATCCCATCGGGTGTTTCACACACTCCCATACCAGATACAACCCTTCGATGGTCGAAACGCATTCGCTCCAACGTAAACTCATGCGTATTTAAGACACATTTCTGCGGAGGGAGCTGGTAGGAACGTTGGGTTGCTCGGTCAATAGCCAGGGTCAACGGCGGCGTGGTGTATTCCGCAAATATGGACGACTGTGAGGGCGGGCACAAGCCGGCGTGAGTAGGTTAAACGTTGAATTTTATAAGGGCACCACGGGGTGACCAGCCCCTCCCCACCCAGCCCCACCCCTCCCACCCCCCACCCAGCCCCACCCTCCTCACCCAGCCCCTCCCCACCCAGCCCCTCCCCACCCTCCCCTCCCCACCCAGCCCCTCCCTCCTCACCCAGCCCCTCCCCACCCAGCCCCTTCCCACCCTCCCCTCCCCACCCAGCCCCTCCCTCCTCACCCAGCCCATCCCCACCCAGCCCCGCCCCACCCTCCCCTCCCCACCCAGCCCCTCCCTTCACACCCAGCCCCTCCCCACCCTCCCCTCCCCACCCAGCCCCTCCCTCCCCACCCAGCCCCTTCCTGCACGACGGACGGACACAATAATCCCTTGTGGGCTGGTGTAACCAGGAGGTTCATACCAGTATGAATAAAATATCAAAATGTTGCTGGCACGTGACGTGGTGGGGCCTAAATGTGTTCCCGTGAGCAAGGGGACGGGTCCAGTTAGCAACGCATCTCTGGTGGCCCATTGAATCAATTCGATCAACACATTAATTTGTATCTTAATCCAACTTTTTTTACCCAGACTCTGTTCATGACAAACCACACCTCCCCCCCAAACACACCCTTGCCAGCTAAATGTCCAGCTGATCTGTTGCCCGTTTTGTGTTTTTTTTCACCTCCACAATAATGTCCCGAGTCAATCGCGAGCTGGGCGGCGTGATTACATCGCTCCTTCTTTTGTTTTTTTACAAATTCGCATGGCGCTTCGGTGGACGCCATGTAGATTCATGGGTTTTTAGGCAACGTGTTACAAGGCGGTGAGGTGGTGGGGGTGGTGGGGTAACTTTCCTCGTGGATTAATAACATCATAAAAACAAAATAGAGGAATCAAGATAGCCAAGTCTGCTTCGGCCGACGCGAAAGCGAATGAAGCCAACGGGGGCTTTTTGAACCGATGTTTTTACTTTTAACAATATCGCGTGCCCTGTTAAACAACCGTTGGCGTTCGTCTGGCTTTACGGGCCAAATTAATGCGACCTCGCGAAATGGGAGTCGTTGTAGCAAAGTCTTTTGCGCACCGCCTTCATTCTTGCTTGCTTGGGTAAATGCGAGGCAATGTACAGCCCCCGTTGAAATCCACTGCAGGGTACAGGCCTCCATCCCCACGCTGTTTCTTAGAATGGGGTTGCGATCCATCAGGACCAAAACCTCACGCCACAAAAACAGTTTATTCCCATTCGCTGCTGGCCTCTTCAACAAGGCCAAGGGCTCACACTGACTTTAACACTTTATCTGCACAATGACACCTTGTCATATTTTCACTATGTTACCCTATTTGCATTTTTGTATTTTTATATTGTATATTATAGCTATTTTATATTTTATTTTATTCAATTTTTTTACATACTTTAGCCCCTTAGTATTAGTTAGACTCTGTACGTTTAGTATAGTTAGACTTGTATACCACTTATTTAAGATTTAAGATTCCTGCCCAAGTAAATTCCTTGTCTGTGCGAACTTTCACGGCGAATAAAACCCTGATTCTGATACTTCACCCACCCGGGTTCAGCGTGGGTTGCTGAAGAGCTCAATCTGGAGATGTGTTGACCAACTCGCCACTGTGGGACGGGAATTGAACTCAGGCTGCGTGGGGTTCACAGTAAAGGGTGTGCTAAACCCCGTCCTGTAGGTAATACCTATAACTGTAGCCGATGGCGTGCTATAATTTCGTGTGCTTTGAAGAAGGACCCTTGCCCGAAACGTCGATGATTATATATTTGATTTCCTTTTTAAATGTAATAAAAAAATTGGACCAGGTAAGGCCCCACCGACATAGTGTAACTCTTTTTTCAGAATCACAAACCTGGCCACAAATGATAGCTCAACGAAGTTGCTTTTGTCGTCAACGTGAACGTGCGCGGAAGCCAATTCACACATTTCAAGCGTTCACGTTGAATCCGCCTTGTTGGTGGACACACGAGCGACGATGACAGCCCGCTAAACGCGGCGACGAGTCGCCCAGAGACGTGCCTGGCGGAGAAATGGTTAACAAACAAACAACAAGAACAACAACAAAATCAAAGCGCGCTCAATTACGCGGAAACGGGTGCTGCCGCTGCTGTTGCTGCTGGAAGTTTCGCGTCGAGGGTTGGCAGCTCAAGAAAGCCACGGGGAGTGAGGGATGGAGGGGAGGGAGGGATGGGTTGGAGGGAGGGGATGGAGGGAGGGAGGGGATGGAGGGTGGGAGGGAGGGGAGGGAGGGTGGGAAGGTAGGGAGGGAAGGGAGGGAGGGGAGGAAGGGAGGGGAGGAAAGGAGGGAGGGGAGGTAGGTAGGGAGGGGGTGGGGTAGGGAGGGGATGGAGGGTGGGAAGGTAGGGAGGGAATGGAGAGTGGGGTGGGTGGGGTGGGAAGGGAGGGAGGGAAGGGAGGAAAGGAAGGGAGGGGAGGGAGGGAGGGGAGGGAGGGAGGTAGGGAGGGGAAGGAGCGGAGAGTGGGGTGGGTGGGGTGGGAAGGGAGGGAAAGGAGGGAAGGGAGGGGAGAGAGGGAGGGGAGGGAGGGAGGTAGGGAGGGGAGGGGAGGGAGGGGAGAGTGGGGTGGGTGGGGTGGGAAGGGAGGGAGGGAAGGGAGGAAAGGAAGGGAGGGGAGGGAGGGGAGGGAGGGAGGTAGGGAGGGGAAGGAGCGGAGAGTGGGGTGGGTGGGGTGGGAAGGGAGGGAAAGGAGGGAAGGGAGGGGAGAGAAGGAGGGGAGGGAGGGAGGTAGGGAGGGGAGGGGAGGGAGGGGAGAGTGGGGTGGGTGGGGTTGGAAGGGAGGGAAGGGAGGGGAGGGAGGGAGAAGGAAGGGAGGGGATGGGAGGGGTTAGAGCGAGGGAGGGGAGGGAAGGGAGGGGAATTGCTAATAAGACTCGGCGAGCCACGGCCCAGATGGCATTGGGGGTGATCCGTCGGACGGGCAGCAGACGCCCATTGCGCTCCACGCACTCCAGCCCTGAGCCAGAGGGGGTCAGCCCCTCCAGCCGTTTGCCTCCTTGTGGCACTACACAGGGCGGAGAGGCGGGGGGGGGTCCATGGGGGACTGCTGCCTGCAGATGTCCTTTTGTTTTACAGCAGGAAGCGTGCTCAGATGCGTAAGCAGGCGAGGTGGACGTGGTGGTCGCGATAATTGTGGTGATCGGTCGTGTTGGAGGCATTGGTGGTGGTGCTCGTAGTGATGGTGTTGGCATTGGTGGTGGCGGTGGTGATGGTGGTGGAGGCATTGGTGATTGCGGTGGTGGTGGTATTTGTCGTGGTGGTGACAATAGTGTGGTGGTTAGCGCGCTACGCATTGAACCCGACGACCCGAGTTTGATTCCCGCTCACGGCTCAACACCACTGACGATTATCTGAACCGGTACTGAGCCTCCCCTAGGTCGACTCAGCCTCAAATGCGTACCTGGTGCGGTGTGTAAACATCGCGGCTAGGGAAACAAAGGCGACCGGGCGCAGCGCTGGCCACCCACCCCCTCGTGTACCCTCCCGGCCTTCATAGGTTCTCGCTAACAGCACTTGCCCCTACAGTCTGTTACAGGCTACACGGGAGATCTTTGTCTTTATTGTTGTTGGTGGTGGAGAAAGTGGTGGTGGAGGCGTTAGTGATGGCATTTCTTCGTGGTGGTGGCAACGGTGGTGGTGATGGTGGTGGTGATTAAAGCGATATCGGCAGTGGTGGTTGTGAACGCCGGAACATTCAGTGACGCGGGGGTTGGTGGGTCACGTGGATCATTCGTCAACCTTATTCAACACCAATATGAGACTACCATGTACGGATCTCGTGTATACGTTGAGCTTCTTTCGCACCGTACGCAGCCAATCGGCTACTTGGAGGTGCGTGGGAAGGACAATAAACTAAACACAAAAAGCAGTTCCAAAGACATCGAGTTTTTAACCTCGCTTTAAAAGCATGTAGCTCTAGTGGCTTACTAATATCGGAAGTAAGAACCTTCCAGATGACCGCAGAAGCGCATCTGAAAGCGCCTTCATTCGATGGCGAGCCACAAATCCACTGCTGCGATGATGACCGGAGTTCGGCAAGGGTGATTGTGGTACATTTGTGTCAAGCTCTTTGTGTGTAACGAGTGCTCCCTTACAATGCATCCCCTCGGCTACCCGAAGCCAACGCAGCTCAGCGAACGATGGACGGACACGGTCGGATCTTGCAGTACCCGTCACGACACGTGCCAGATCATTTAGCAACACGAGACAGCGTTGTAATGTTTTTGGCAGACCTCCCGGAGTGTTGTGAGTTGCAATGATCGAGCCACCGTGACGAGACGATGCTACGCGCCACCGTGTTGGCTTCGTCACGACTCAATTAGTGGCCGAATGTGTGCCGTAGAGCTCCTGGATATATGAAAAAAATGCAGAGCCTGACTATATGTTTGACACGTGGTGATCAAACGACATATTCTGGTCGAGTATGATGCCGAGGGGTCGTTAGTTGAGCAGAAAACTGGATCCTGGAGTTGGCCACCGCCACACCTGATCCTCCCAAAACATATTTTCGCCTGAGTCCGTGGGAGGAGGCACAGTAAGTAGGTTTCGTATACAGTTGTGCGCCTTTTGGCGTCATCTGGTCCAACACCATGTGAGACTAGGCTCTAAAAAAAGCTGTCTCGGGTGTGGACCAATCAATTTCAAGGACAGTGCATACATTATCAGAGTTGTGTTTTTTGTTTGCATTCCGACCGCAGGTATTGTGGTCAATGCAAACATGTCAGTTTTGTTGGCCAGATAAAAGGGTAAAAACCCAATTATCATATTTTGCTACTGGCAAAATATGATACTTTCAATTCAATGTCAATGTACATTTTTTAAGCAAAAAAAGACATGTACATTGACATTGAATTGAAAGTTTTTTTGCGTGAAAAAAAAATGCTTTTATATAGCCGTACACATATCAAGATGCTGATAAAAGTCTTGAAAAAAAAAAAACCCCAACATCCAAATACAACCCTCTTGTTTATTATTATTCAGCATACATCTTTGTTTTCACAACATTTTTTTTTTTACACGTCGGCCAAACACGGTACATGATGAAGAAGCAGACTAATTACATTGTGAACAAAATTGACTGCATCAATATAACGTGTCACGCAGCAATATAACTTTTTTACACGGTATATATATATTTATTTAGTTTTACACCTACATTCGGTAATTAAACTATCACAGAAGTTTTCGTGTTTATTAGAACAATGTGCAACTTGGGCATCCGAGCTTCGTGCAAACTCATTGGGTCGGTCGAGTTTTTATTAATTTTCTCATCATTGAGGAGTGTGAAACTTCCACAATGTTTCTTACACTCGGACTGTTATCTTCATCTGTTGCATGATTTTACGATTTAAATTAGTCGCGTTCACCAAGTAAATTAAAACTTCAATCGAGCGCCCAACGCAATAACATTGTGACGGAGCACGTCACAAGTAAACATAACGCCGCATGAATACAATATGAGTTACACGAAAACAATGAAAGGTTTAAATTTCGATTTGAAGCTTTCGTGACTGCAGGGATTCATATTATTGGTGTAATCAATTTTTTATTTTACTTATTAATTGGTCGATAACACTTTATACTATATTCTTAGTTTTTTCGGTAAAGTCACGTAGAAGGGAAACATTAAAATAATAAAGATATATAAACAATACAATTCTTACGACGTTTCGATTGCAACACAGGCAATCATCATCATCAGGTGTGAAAACCACAGCAAATTTTTTTGAAAAAAGTGGCGGTGACTTTATCGAAAGAACCAATAAAAATGAAAGGTATACACACATATAGAACGTAGATCATGAAACACATCTGCATTAATGGTGCACTCCACATGAACACAACATCGCTGCACCATGAACACCCTGCACGCTGCATAAGGAAGACATTACACACTGTACCCTGAACACCTTACTCTCTGTATAATGTACACCCTACACAATGCATCCTGAACACCAAACAAGCTGCACCATGGACATCATACAGGCTACACCATGAAGCCCCGACACCGAATTTGCGGACTGAGAATCCACAAATTCGGACTGATAATCTACGACCCTAGATTTTGAACCCACAAAACTGCACTAGGAAACGAATAACCTAAGCTGTGAATCCATAAACATGTACTAGGAACTCGCGAACCTGCACCATGAATACTCTTAGGTTTTTTCGGTGAAGTCACGTAGGTAAAAAAATAAAAAAAATCTTCCTTATACAGCGTGCAATCGTGCTGTGACGGTTTCACCTGAAGACGGAAGCTTGTGTTGCCTCCGAAACGTCGTGATTTTTTTTTATTTTACTTTTATTAATTTAAATTTTATTTTTTTTACCTACGTGACTTTACCGAAACAACCTAAGAGTATGAATCCTTGCAGTCATGAAAGCTTCAAATCTAGAACTGGACCATGAACCCACAAACCTGGATTAGGAACCCAGAAACTTGGACCATGAACCCATCAATCTGATCTATGGACCTACTAACCAAGGCTATGAGCCCATACACCGATAAACCTGCCACCCCCACATCTCCATCGCAGGGCTCGCGAGCGGCGTGTCTGCCGATGTTGCAGCGGCGGCGTCGGCGTCTATCAACTCCATGGTTATTCACGCATTCGTCTTTGTACTTTGAGGGGTTGACAGCCTCACAGGCAACAAGAACACATATTGAACTGGAACTATTCCTGACACGAACCTAACACGGCACCCCACCGACTCATGACATATGAATATAGATATGTGGGTGAGTGAACATCACGGGACAGGAACACATTTTTATTTTCGCACGAAGGGACACGTCACGTGTCTTTACAAATGTTTGCCCGTAACGATGAAACTCCCCAGGGGAGGTTTCCTGTAACGGGTTCGAGTCAAACGAGGCACGGTCATTTGCATGCCGTTCAAACGACGAAGATTGTTGGAAGAAATTCTACATCGCTACCGCTGGTCCGAGTATATCTCAATTTATTGGTTCTTTCGGTAAAGTCACGTAGAAGGGAAATAATAAAATAATAAAATAAAACTTAATAAAATAAAATTCTCACGACGTTTCGGCCACAACGCAAGCAGCCGTCCTCAGCTGAAGAACAGGGCTGTCGGAAAGACAGGAAAGACAGTGAAAGAACCAAGAAGATGAATCCCTGCAGTCACGAAAGCTTTATATCTAAATTTACATCTCAACTTGTATTATTATTTTACCAGGTAAATGCCCACTGAGAAAAATAGCTATCTTAGCAGAAGCGACCTGGCCACAGATGATAGCGCAACAAAGTAGCTTATCAGGTGCAAATTTTAGCAGCCAAATACTCTAAACGCGTGACGTCTTTTTCCTCCGGATGACCCGGAGAAAAAGATCCCACGTGACCACGGAGAGAGGCCCAAGAGGTCTCTGAGTAATTAAGAACGAGTCCAGATGATTATACTCGTAGGACATCGGAGTCAAAGGGGAGGTCGATGTTGAATTTAACAGACTGCATCCAGACCTCGAGCCAATAACGCAGAGCTGTGCTTTTTCTACGATTCCAGACGTATGGAACACCCTGTATCAAGAAGGAGTCAGGGCCGTGATCGACCCCGCGACCTCCTGTATACCAGGCGAGGTAGTTAACATCTCGCCGACGTGATGCGCTATCTAGAGCAGGGGTTGGCAACTAAAATAACAAGAAGATACATTTTTTTGTCGATTTCGGTGAACATAAATACTCGATATTTCAAGAGCCACAATGCACTGCGGCGGTGAATACGGAGCGGTGGTCCTCAATAAATAACGTTACGAAGCGGCCCTTAAATAGCCGCGTACCGGCTCGAGAGCTGCACATTTCCGACGCCTGATCTCGAGGATAACCACGGTTCACTTCCCCACAAAGCGGTACCAATTTTACCAGCCCCAAAAGTATGATGGGTCAAATTTCGATTTAAAGCGTTCGTGACTGCAGGGATTGATCTTCTTGGTTCTTTCGGTAAAGTCACGTAGAAGGGAAATAATAAAATAATAAAAATTCAACTTTATAAAATTATTCTCACGACGTTTCGGCCACAACGCAAGCAGCCGTCCTCAGGTGAAGAACAGGTCTGTCGGAAAGACAGCGTCTGAATGAACACCACCAGGCTTGGAAGCGTATATTTAAGCTGGGTTGGAGGGGGAAGAGCGCCTTGACAAATGATAGGTCAACTAAAAAAACAGGATTTGAACTTACAACCTTCCGACTGCTAGCCCTTTGCTCTACTACCGCTGAGCTCATTGGGTCGATTCCTATGAAGGCGCTTGCGTGTAACCACACAGACAAAGATCCCCGTATAGCCTCAACAGACTGTTGGGGCAAGTGCTGTTAGCAAGCTGCTGGCACGGCAAACGAGGCGGGTGGATGGCCAGCAACCACGCCCGGCCACCTTTGTCTCCCCAGTGGCGATGTTTACGCATCGCACCAGCTACCCATTTGAGACTGAGTCGAGCTAGTAGGACTACCATCACCGATTGAGATAATCGTCTTTGGTGTTGGCAGTGAGCGCGAATCGAACCTGGGCCGCCGTGTTAACCGCTACGCTACCGCTCCCCACGCACACGCTTAGACACGCGCTCGCGCGCACCCACGGACACGGAGGGCACGGCGCGCTCAAAAATCCCACCGTCAGTTTTCGCTGCGCGTTTAGAAAATCGCGAGGCGACCCAAATCTCGTCGCGTGACTCGGTCCGTGGAGCGGGCATTACTTATTCACGCCGTGCGCTGTGCATTAGTGTCGTATTTCAAGCCCCGTGCTGCATCAAGCAGACACGAGGTGAGCGTGCATGCGCGCGTTATGCGTGCGGCGGGCAAGCCTTCAGGCACGTGGGCAAAGAAACGTGTCGAATACTCTTAGTTTTTTCGGTAAAGTCACGTAGGTAAAAAAGTGAAATTTAAATTAATAAAAATAATAATGGGACCGTCACAGCCAGATTTGCTGATTTGCTGATATAGCAAATCTTCTTCTTCTTAGGTTTTTTCGGTAAAGTCACGTAGAAAGTAAAATAAAATAAAAACAAAAATCACGACGTTTCGGAGGCAACACAAGTCTCCGTCATCAGGTGGGACCGTCACAGCAACACAAGTCTCCGTCATCAGGTGGGACCGTCACAGCCAGATTAGCTGTATCACTTGATACAGCTAATCTGGCTGTGACGGTCCCACCTGATGACGGAGACTTGTGTTGCCTCCGAAACGTCGTGATTTTTGTTTTTATTTTATTTTACTTTCTACGTGACTTTACCGAAAAAACCTAAGAAGATGATTCCTTGCAGTCACGAAAGCTTCAAATATAGCAAATCTGGCTGTGACGGTCCCACCTGATGACGGAGACTTGTGTTGCCTCCGAAACGTCGTGATTTTTGTTTTTATTTTATTTTACTTTCTACGTGACTTTACCGAAAAAACCTAAGAAGATGATTCCTTGCAGTCACGAAAGCTTGAAATATAGCAAATCTGGCTGTGACGGTCCCACCTGATGACGGAGACTTGTGTTGCCTCCGAAACGTCGTGATTTTTATTATTATTATTATTTGTTATTTTTTTTATAAATTTTAATTTTATTTTTTACCTACGTGACTTTACCGAAAAAACTAAGAGTATGAATCCTTGCAGTCACGAAAGCTTCAAAGCGGGTCGAATTTTTTTTTGTTGCGCTGGAGTTTCCCACGTGATAATACTCGTAATAATTTCAACTTGGACCGCGGCGTCGCACGGAATTCGCTCCCCCTCTTTCGTTCTCTCTCCTCCCTCGACGAGAAAGAGGACGAAAAGGAACGACAGATAAGTAGCGGGCAAGTTCAGCAGCAGCAGCAGCCACTCGATACGCCAAAGTAAAATCACCCACCCAAGCTCTGCGGACCTCTATATACGAAGGTGTTTTCCGCTCATTAATAAGCGTTTACACGTGGCAGGAAACTGATGCGCTTGGAAAAACCCACGCGTGCGAGGGGGCAACACTGTATCCCATACAGATGACACGGGCCGAGTCCACGTTTAGCCTTTACCGTGTGAGCCAGGGGTACGACACCTCCTCAACGCTCACGCAGATAGGGGAGTTTCATAACAACATCATCTGTGTGTGTGTGTGGTGATCCGCCAATCCTCGCCGCTGCTGTTGTCTCCACAGTGCGGAATCACAGGCCACGGTTGGCTACGTGCGGTGCGAAAGAAGTTCAACTTACACACATGTGGTGCAGCATAGGCGACACATCGGATGAGCAGCTTCGCTCGGGGCTACTCTGTGAAGCACTTCGCTGGAAACCTCCGCGCATGCTAATGGCTCGTGGCAGAGGCACGATGGCAGCGATGACGTCGCAGGGGTCACCGGAGGTCGTGGAAATCGTCAATTTTAATGAAGACCGAAGTGACACCTTTGGAAATGGCTGCTGTGGAACGCGTGGGATTTCGGGCACCATGGTGCCCCCGGGGCAAGAAGGTCCAGGGTTTGATAACTGACACGGGAGCATCTCTTCTCCGTTTGGAGACTGATTGATCTCTCCCTCTGATCTGCATGAGTTTCCTCCGGGTTCTCCGTTTTCATCCCGTGAATAACAAACAATTTGATACTGAAATATATACAGGGTGTTTCAAAAGAATGGACTCGATTTGAAATCGCTGTATCTTTGAAATCGGGTCCATCATTTTAAAACACCCTGTATCATGTGATAGGCATTTGTCAGTTTCCAATGCTGAAAACATAGCTGCAAATTACTCAGTTGGGATTACATACAGCACGGTTGGAGTGGGAGGAAAATAGAAATAGCGTTCGTAACCACGAACAATTGACACTACCGAGATACACGCAGACAGAGACACGGAGATACACGCAGACAGAACAACGGAGACACACACAGACAGAGACACGGAGATACACACAGACAGAGACACGGAGACACACACAGGCAGAGACACGGAGATACACGCAGGCAGAGACACGGAGATACACACAGGCAGAGACACGGAGATACACGCAGGCAGAGACACGGAGATACACGCAGGCAGAGACACGGAGATACACGCAGGCAGAGACACGGAGATACACGCAGACAGAACCACGGAGATACACGCAGGCAGAGACACGGAGATACACGCAGGCAGAGACACGGAGATACACACAGACAGAGACACGGAGACACATACAGACAGAGACACGGAGATACACGCAGGCAGAGACACGGAGATACACGCAGGCAGAGACACGGAGATACACGCAGACAGAGACACGGAGACACATACAGACAGAGACACGGAGATACACGCAGGCAGAGACACGGAGATACACGCAGGCAGAGACACGGAGATACACGCAGGCAGAGACACGGAGATACACGCAGGCAGAGACACGGAGATACACGCAGGCAGAGACACGGAGATACACGCAGGCAGAGACACGGAGATACACGCAGACAGAGACACGGAGATACACGCAGGCAGAGACACGGAGATACACGCAGACAGAGACACGGAGATACACGCAGGCAGAGACACGGAGACACATACAGACAGAGACACGGAGATACACGCAGGCAGAGACACGGAGATACACGCAGGCAGAGACACGGAGATACACGCAGGCAGAGACACGGAGATACACGCAGGCAGAGACACGGAGATACACGCAGACAGAGACACGGAGATACACGCAGACAGAGACACGGAGATACATGCAGGCAGAGACACGGAGATACACGCAGGCAGAGACACGGAGATACACACAGACAGAGACACGGAGACACATACAGACAGGGACACGGAGACACACACAGACAGAGACACGGAGATACACACAGGCAGAGACACGGAGACACACACAGGCAGAGACACGGAGATACACGCAGACAGAGACACGGAGATACACGCAGGCAGAGACACGGAGACACACACAGGCAGAGACACGGAGATACACGCAGGCAGAGACACGGAGATACACGCAGACAGAGACACGGAGATACACACAGAGAGGGACACGGAGATACACACAGACAGAGACACGGAGATACACGCAGGCAGAGACACGGAGATACACAGGCAGAGACACGGAGATACACGCAGGCAGAGACACGGAGATACACACAGGCAGAGACACGGAGATACACGCAGACAGAGACACGGAGATACACGCAGGCAGAGACACGGAGATACACGCAGGCAGAGACACGGAGATACACGCAGACAGAGACACGGAGATACACACAGGCAGAGACACGGAGACACACACAGGCAGAGACACGGAGATACACGCAGACAGAGACACGGAGATACACGCAGGCAGAGACACGGAGACACACACAGGCAGAGACACGGAGATACACGCAGACAGAACAACGGAGATACACATAGACAGAGACACGGAGACACACACAGACAAGGACACGGAGACACACACAGACAGAGACACGGAGATACACACAGAGACACGGAGATACACACAGACAGAGACACGGAGATACACACAGAGAGGGACACGGAGATACACACAGACAGAGACACGGAGATACACACAGACAGAGACACGGAGATACACACAGACAGAGACACGGAGATACACACAGACAGAGACATGGAGATACACACAGACAGAGACACGGAGATACACACAGACAGAGACACGGAGATACACACAGACAGAGACACGGAGACACATACAGACAGGGACACGGAGACACACACAGACAGAGACACGGAGATACACACAGACAGAGACACGGAGATACACACAGACAGAGACACGGAGATACACACAGACAGAGACACGGAGATACACACAGACAGAGACACGGAGATACACACAGACAGAGACACGGAGATACACACAGAGATACAGACAGAGATGGAGAGTTCCATTCCCGCTCACGGCCAACACCAGTGACGATTATCTGGGCCTCCCCGTAGTCGACTCTGCCTCAAATGGGTACCTGGTGCGCTGTGTAAAACATCGCCCCTGGGGAGACAAAGGCGGCCGGGCGTGATGGTGGTGGTCACCAACCCCCTCGTGTGCCGTGTCGGTCTTCTCAGGTGCTACTCGCTAACAGCACTTGCCCCAACAGTCTGTGAAGGCTATACGGAACAGGGAAGGGTGGGTGGGATCTCTGCCTTTGTCCCATCACTCCGTCTTCCCCTTGTATCTCCCTCGGCATCTCTCTTTCTCTGCACATCTCTGCACAGGCGATTGATTGATCCCGGTGTTAAACCTACCCAGGGGGCGGTTGTCACCAGGCATTGGGGATGCTGACCTCCGAGTGACCCGGATCAGCTACTCGCTCACCGTAATATCTAATCAACTCCGTTATTTGATAATTGGGTTTTTACCCTTCTATCTGGCAACAAAACTGACACCTTTTTTTACAAGGAGTCATGTTTGCATAGACCACAATACCTGCAGCCATAATACAAACAAAAAACATAACTCTGATAATATATGCACTGTCCTTGTCTTTGAGTTGTGCGCCTTTTGGCGTCATCTGGTCCAACACCATGTGAGACTAGGCTCTAAGGAAAGCTGTCTCGGGTGTGGACCAATCAACTTCAAGGACAGTGCACATTATCAGAGTTGTGTTTTTTGTTTGCATTATGGCTGCAGGTATTGTGGTCTATGCAAACATGACTCCTTGTAAAAAAAGGTGTCAGTTTTGTTGCCAGATAGAAGGGTAAAAAAACAATTATCATATTTTTTACTGGCAAATGAGGTTCCAATGGTGTAAACTCCGTTATTTGTTGTGCAAACACGTGCGCCACGAACACCTCTATAACCACCCCCAGCCCACCACCACCACCGACCTTCCCCCGCTCCTCGTTCACCCACGCAGCCGTTCTTCGTTGCAAAGGCCGAGGGACACAGACGCGGCCTTTGTGGGGGCCTTCAGAGTGCATCCGCTCATCCGACAACACACACACGCGTGAAACACCACCACCCCCACCCCCATCGTCATCCTGCTGTCAACCCACAATGGTTTCAGATGTTGCGGCGGGCTCTCATCCTGATGATGTCTTATCGGAGAAAATTCCACCCCCCCCCCCGCCCTCTTCAGTTTCAGTTTCATTTATTAGGTATATCCCTGTGAGCCATTCGGCTCCTAAAGTGACTATGTGCAAACTGAAAATCCAGGAAAAAACAGCAACAATTCCATAAAAAGCACCGTATACCAACGCTGTGTGCTAAAATCCCAGTGGGATGCAAGTCAAACAACAACCACAAGACAACTTAGATTAAGGCCATCAGTCTAACTCCGTACTACAACAAACAAACATGGCCAAACCAAAAAACGTTTTCTAAATCACCAAAATAAATCCATAAAAGCAATGAAACAGTGATCAGAGGAACTGTGACAGAGGTGAAAAACGCTGACCGACACACACAGTGGGCAATGCCAGACGTTTGTCGCCGAACTCGCAACTCGGTATGGCAAACGCCTTCGCCCGCCCACCCACCCAGGTGGAGGTGGTGGTGGAGGTGCCGGTGGTGGTGGTGACGGTGGTGGTGGAGGTGGTGGTGGCTGGAGGTGGTGGTGGAGGAGGTGGTGGTGGAGGTGTAGGTGGAGGAGTTGGTGGAGGTGGTGGAGGTGGTGATGGAGGAGGTGGTGGAGGTGGAGGTGGTGGAGGTGGAGGTGGAGGAGGTGGTGGAGGTGGTGGAGGTGGAGGTGGTGGTGGAGGTGGCGTTGGTAGTGGTGGAGGTGGTGGTAGTTGGAGGTGGAGGTGGTGGTAGTTGGAGGTGGTGGTGGTGTTTGGAGGTGGAGGTGGCGATGGTGTTGGTGGCGGAGGTGGTGGAGGTGGTGGTGGTGGTGGTGGTTGTGGTGGCTGGAGGTGGCGGTGGAGGTGGCGGTGGAGGTGGTGGTTGTGGTGGCTGGAGGTGGCGGTGGAGGTGGAGGTGGTTGTGGCTGGAGGTGGTGGAGGTGGTGGTGGTGGTGGCGGTGGCGGCTGGAGGTGGTGGAGGTGGTGGTGGTGGTGGCGGTGGTGGTGGCGGCTGGAGGTGGCGGTGGTGGTGGTGGCTGGAGGTGGTGGTGGCGGTGGTGGTGGCGGCTGGAGGTGGTGGCTGGTGGAGGTGGTGGTGGCGGTGGTGGTGGTGGCTGGAGGTGGTGGAGGTGGTGGAGGTGGTGGTGGTGGTGGCTGGAGGTGGTGGAGGTGGTGGTGGTGGTGGCGGTGGTGGTGGCGGCTGGAGGTGGTGGTGGTGGCTGGAGGTGGTGGTGGCGGTGGTGGTGGCGGCTGGAGGTGGCGGTGGTGGTGGTGGCTGGAGGTGGTGGTGGCGGTGGTGGTGGTGGCTGGAGGTGGTGGTGGTGGCTGGAGGTGGTGGAGGTGGTGGTGGCGGTGGTGGTGGTGGCTGGAGGCGGTGGAGGTGGTGGTGGTGGTGGTGGCGGTGGTGGTGGCGGCTGGAGGTGGCTGGAGGTGGTGGTGGAGGTGGCTGGAGGTGGTGGTGGCGGTGGTGGTGGTGGCTGGAGGTGGTGGTGGAGGTGGTGGCTGGTGGTGGTGTCAAGTAGAGGCGCATTGTGGCTGAGAGCAGAGCCCGGTTTGTTTCTGAGCGTCTTGCCCGTGGAATATTATTAACTGACGACCTCATTCATTAACATTCATAAACATTCATAAATATGGCCCCCATTGTGTGCATGATGGACGCGCAAACTTTATTATCCACACGAGGCCAGTCGTTGCAATCGTTGGCCCCGTACTTTGTGAGTTTTTTCTCTCTCTGTTCATCATCTTATTGCTATTATTATGTTTTACATATTTAGCTTCATGTGCATGCACGGCACCGCTTATTATCCATAATCAAGAACAGCATCTTTCTGACAGACCTGGTCTTCACCTGAGGACGGCTGCTTGTGTTGTGGCCTCAACATATATAGGATCGCAGAGCTTGGAAGGGGGGGGGGGGTTTGCTGATGCTCCCTTCCCGATACTCGCCTGTGGTTCCTCCTCGCGCCTCTGAGTCTCTCTCTCTCTGAAATGGAGGGACTTTTTCTCTCCCCTGATCGAAGCCTACCTGTGCAAGCCCCCCCTAGCGAAACGCTGCGGGGACCTCCAGTGGAGGTTGGCGCACTGGACGCTACCCTCGGACGTGTGGCTCAGCAAGATCACCCCGGGGTCGTCAGATCTGTGTGGCGTTCTGCGGTGCGAAGGAGGATCTGTCCCACCGGTACTTGGGGTGTCCACGGCTGAACCCGATGTTCAGGCTCCTGGGATCCATCTTCAGTAAACTAGGGGTGCCCTTTAACAAGAGCTGGTTTATATACGAGGTGCCGCCTTACCTGGAAAACAAGCGCCACGATCTTGTCAACATTGTCTGCGCCCTAAGCAAAAATGGCGGTTTACAAAACCCGGAAATAGAAGCTGCAAGGCGACACGGACGATGGCTGCTCAGTGGTGGCGATGTTGAGGGGCCTGCTCAAGGCTCAAGGCGCCGCTCCGGCTGGAGCACGCCTCGTACCACTCCCATGCCGGCGACGCGCACACGCCGTGTTCCTTGAATGTTGGGGGGCCGGTCAGTCCCTCTGCACCAACACAAACGGGGCACTGACTTTCACGTTTTGACGGGTCGACTTTAAGCGGGCGATGTGCGTGACGACGCGGTGCTGCATTGCCCGTGGGGCGGTGTGTGGCGCACGTGCCGCGGTTTTGCGATGGCGACGTTTGCTGTACTCGATGGTGGTGACCCCGTATCGAAAGTGGCTCCACAGCTGTTGCTGCTGGCAGCAATAAAAGTTGTTTAAAAGTCTGTCTCTCTCTCTCTGTAGCTCAGGCGAAGATGGCGGTGTACAGAACTAGGAAAAAGAGGCTGGAGGGTGACACTGACGGCTGCTCTGTGCTTCGAGTGTTCAGAGGCCTGCTCAAGGCGCGGCTCCGGCTGGAGCACGCTTACCACACACATGTCGGTGATGTGCGCATCTTCTTCGAACGCTGGGGAGCCGGACAAGCCCCTCTCTGTACCAGCGTGGACGGCACCCTCGTGGTGTTCACCTTCTGAAGCGCTCGCTCGTCACCGTGGCGTGCGCGATGACCACCACCACGTGGCTTTTCTTTCGTGTTGTGCGCGGTGCTTTTAGCGCCACATCGCGTGCATTTGTAGCGTTTATTTTTATTTGTTTGCTGGTGACATTGTATTTCGAATCGAAATCGTCTCCAGTGCTGTTACTGCTGGCGGCAATAAAAGTTGTTTAAAAGTCAAGTCTCTCTGTATCTCTCTCTGTATCTCTCTGTCTCTCTCTGTCTCGCTCTGTCTCTCTTTCTCTGTCTCTCTCTGTCTCTCTGTCTCTCTATGTCTCTCTCTCTCTGTCTCTCATCGAGAGCGAGCGAATGCTCTGCAGTGGCGGCAGCGGCGCAGTGTTACACGTTGATAAAAACAATTGTGCAATATTCTTGGCCGCCACGGAGGCTTGCGAGATGTTAACTGTCTTGCGTGATATGCGGGAACCCTTGGGTTCGATCCCGACCCTGGCTCCTGTTGTATATTTGCAGTTTGCGTGCTCTCCCCGTGGCCACGTGCATTTTTCTCCGGGTGTCTGCGGTTTCCCCCCCCCACATTTACAAGCGAAGCACGCGAAGAGTGTGTGGATTGCTGCTATACATTTGCACATGCACGATAAAACCACTTCGTTGAGCTCTCATCTGCGATATCCGGATCGCTTCTAACAAAAAATCAAAGAGCGAAGTGGACCTTACCTGGAAAAATAACAAAAACATAATCTATTTTTATTTTTAAACACAACCCACCCCCCTCCACCACCACAACCACAACCGCCGCGATCTTTGCACAACCAGCAGCTTGACGTGGATGCGCTGTAGTTAGTCAAGTTGGGGGGGGTGGTGGGGTGAGTTTGGGGGTCGTTGGAGGTAGCCCACCGTATGGAAATGACGCCACGACTCCACCGTGCCGCAGCTCTCCATCCAATCCATCAAGACACCGCGACCCTGCCGCCAATCCGCGCCTGTCACGGAGAGGGCCCAGCAGTCAATCACGCGTGCGTGCTCCAGTGCCTGCCCAGCTGTTAAATGAACGCTTTCCTTTGTCAACCCCCACCCCACCGCTCCACCATCCCCATGCTCGTTCGCCAAGTTGCATTACAGAATCTGTCGCTTTATTAGTGTGCTGGATTCACCTGGATTCGAACCCAGATGAACTCAGCTCTGCTGGCTTAACAACAACAACAACGATCATTTGTTTTTTACCCTTTTATCTGGCAACAAAACTGACACTTTTTTTACAAGGAGTCATGTTTGCATAGACCACAATACCTGCAGTCATAATGCAAACAAAAAACATGATAATGTATGCACTGTCCTTGACGTTGATTGGTCCACACCCGAGACAGCTTTCCTTAGAGCCAAGTTGTGCGCCTTTTGGCGTCATGTGGTCCAACACCATGTGAGACTAGGCTCTAAGGAAAGCTGTCTCGGGTGTGGACCAATCAACTTCAAGGACAGTGCATACATTATCAGAGTTATGTTTTTTGTTTGCATTATGACTGCAGGTATTGTGGTCTATGCAAACATGACTCCTTGTAAAAAAGGTGTCAGTTTTGTTGCCAGATAAAAGGGTAGAAAACCAATCATCATATTTTTTACTGGCCAATGAGGTTACAATGGAACAAAAACAACAACAACAACAAAAAGAGATCAATCGGGCATGTTCGTTTCTCCGCGTAATGCAACGAAGACGTTTCTCACACAAGCCGTCGGCCCGACATCCCTGCCTTCTGGGAGTACTCCACTTCAGCAACATTGATTCAGGACAAGCACAACTCAGTGGACAACCGGTTTCGACATACGGTGTTTCATCAGCATCGTCAGCCTTGCTTAAGCCAACGCTAAGCTGTCAGCTGTTACGGGCAAGGTTTCGACAAAGCAGTGTCTCAGGCTTGCTTAAATCAAGGCTAAACTGACAGCTGTTACAGGCAAGGCCTTACCATCTCTTTGCGATATGGGGTCCTATAAAAAAAATATATACTGGTATAAAATTATACGCGTGTATATTTATGCTGACAGACGGATATTAATTTTTTGTTATTTATATCCTCCACAACGATGCTAATTATTTCGTGCTGGCTGAGTTGCTCTGATACGACCATTATGATCCTCCTGAGACCGAGATGGGAGAGAAAATGAGAGAGAGAGAGTAACAGAGGGAGATAAAGAGAGAGCGGGGGGGGGGCGAGAGAGCGAGAGAGGGAGAGATCATCATCGGAACCGACTCAATGTCAATTAATGCAAAAAATTACCATCGCGTATGTCAACGTGCCATGGTCAAGGCACGGA
Source organism: Lampetra planeri (assembly GCF_965212315.1). Classification (NCBI taxonomy): domain Eukaryota; kingdom Metazoa; phylum Chordata; class Hyperoartia; order Petromyzontiformes; family Petromyzontidae; genus Lampetra; species Lampetra planeri. The sequence continues at coordinate 6,145,534 of NC_136144.1, read as the reverse complement.
TGTTCATACTTTGAAGGGTTGGTCCGTGGGTGTGTGGACAGGGGCAGGACCAACGTGTGCACCCTTTGTGTTCCAAGATTACAGGAGGGGTGGGGGGGGCTTAACAGAATTGCCAGTGGCAATTCGGCATTTGGTTCACGGGACGAGGAGGGGCACGTGATTCGTCCGCCGATGTAAATCCTGTGCTCGTCTTAACGACACGTTTTGAAGCGCTCGAATGCCCAAGGTAATGCCCAAGGCAATGCCCAAGGCATTGAGCTGATGTATGTGGATATGAAGAAGGGCCGTCGCCCGAAACGTCGCCTGCTATATATATCTTTTTTGAAGGCCACACGCAGTGGTGTTGATACGGTGACCTGTTGAGTTGTTGTTTTCTCTGTTCGTGCCAAGGCAAAACATGTGTAATAGGAGGTAAACATTCGGGGCACTGTATCGCCTCGCATAGTGAGGAAGAAGTTACAAACTCAATATTCACATTTTCGGCATTGAAAGAGAACGTGAATTTATCGTTCTTAAAAAAAATTCAAGTCAGTGAAAACTTTCAGATTTATACGTTTTTGGCCTAAATTGCCCACAAGTTTCATGTTCGGTTAGCGGTTTAGTGATCACGTGCAGAGAATCTGTGCCATCTCCGCTGAAACATCCTTTGGCATTGAGGTCGCGCGAGGAGGAGGAGGGGTAGGGGGGTGGAGGAGGGAAGAGGAGGACGAGGGGGTGGGGGAGGAGGGATTTGAGGGACGAGCGCGCACAGCATGTGACTGAACTTCATGGTTCCTTTAATAATTAAGCGGGCGTCTGTGTCACCTTGAATGAGACTGATCTCCCACGAACACCACCACTGGGTTGAGTTGACCCTAACCAGAGGTTGCATTGGCAGCAGCAGAAAACTGATGATCATGATGATGAGAAACACAAGGGCGCAGGGCTCTGGCGACCCAGAGACTCCGTGTGGACCAAACTGCCGCAGGGCAATATCGTACACTATTTGTACAGCCAACCGCATTGAATGTCGATAATCCTTGTTGAGTCTCAATTATTTGGTTTTTGTTTCGTCGCTGCTGCTGTTGCTGCTGCTGCTGCTACATTTGGGATGATCAACCAATTCCATCGATGAATGTTTGGCATCGTGGCGGTAGAGAACCAGGTGGTACACGGGGTACGTGTCCAGCCGTGCATCTACTGACAGAAGAGCTCCCCCCTCGCCCCCCCCCCAACTGGAAGGGAGCCCTACAAAACCCATGAACCGACTCTTCAGTCGCCGGCTAGATGTCTCCGAAGACGAGAGAGTACAAAGACTAATCCCGCGTATAGCCTTGAGAAGGCTTATTGGGGCAAGTGTTGCTGGACGTATGTTGAACTTATTTCGCACCATACGTGGCCTACCCGTGCAAGTCGGAGGTGCGGGGGAAAGAACGACAAAATAAACACCCATTCCTTTTCTTTCTAAATAGAAAAGTTTCTAAAGCTAGAGCATTGCAAAGCGCATCGTTGGAGTGGATTCCTAACATCGGAAGGAAGAGCGTTCCAGACGGCCGCAGAAGCGCATCTGACAAGCGCGAGCATCACCTACGATGTCCGGCGCGGCACATGAACAGGTAGCTGGCCAACATCGTTCCCATACTGCCTTTGTCTCCCCGTTACCGATGTTTACACATCGCACCGGATAGTCAAGGACGTGTGCTGGACGTCCTTAGTGTGCCGCTATTTTCGCCGCCGCCGCTGCCGTTGGTGTCACGAGCGGGGTGATCGGATTCCCGGTCGCGGTCTGTGCCCTCAACCACCACGCCACCGCTCCCCCACGGACGAGAGAAATGGCCCCCAACGCCCGGTCGAGTCCGGGAGGTTCACACGGGAAACTCGAAGGTGGAGAAAATCTAAAGAGTAAAAATAAAACATGATAAAATACAATTGTTTTATCTTCTTGGTTCTTTCGGTAAAGTCACGTAGAATGGAAATAATAAAATAATAAAAATGAAACGTAATAAAATAATTATCACGACGTTTCGGCCACAACGCAAGCAGCCGTCCTCAGGTGGAGAACAGGTCTGTCGAGAAGACACAGTCTGAATAACACACCCCAGGCTTGAAGTGACCATTTAAGCTGGGATGGAAGGGGGAAAAGCGCCTTGACAAAATAATTTGCATATCAAGATTATAGGCTTTATTTTATTATTTCCATTCTACGTGACAATTGTTTTATTTTTATTATTTTATTATTTCCCTTCTACGTGACTTTACCGAACTCGAAATTTTAAATCTGAAGAGTCCACCATTGACCTCTTTTCATCCCATGCCCGGCATCCAAGGGCGAGGCCTTTAAGCACCGGGGTGGAATCGGCAACTGAATAAAGCGAGGAGAGGCAATCCATACTCTTTGGTTCTTTGGGTAAAGTCACGTAGGTAGACAATCAATAGATCACGACGTTTCGATCGCAACACAAGAAAATCGTCTTCAGATCTGTTGCAAATCGTCTTCAGGTCTGTTGCGATCGAAACGTCGTGATCTATTGATTTTCTACCCACGTGACTTCACCGAAAGAGCCAACGAGTATGGATTCCCGCAGTCACGAAAGCTTCAAATCTAGACTGAGAGGCATTCTTTTCGGATTCGGTCACGAACTCAACATGTCAAGGAACTCGCAATGCGCTGCGAACGAGGGCCGAGAGGCGGCTCTCAAAGTAGCCGCAGTTTGCCGACCCCGGCGGTTTCCCATCCGCGTACTAGCCAGGCTCAAACCCGCTTAGCTTCCGAGATCCCGATGAGATTGGGTCCCGTGGCCGCATCGTAGCGCACGCCTGACAGCGTCTGGTGTTCGTTCCCCGGATGGTTTCCCATCCACCTACTAGCCAGGGCTCAGCCCTGCTTAGCTTCCGAGATGCGATGAGGTTTGGGTTGTGTGAGCGAGTGGTGACTGTGAAGGATTCACCGTTTCCATCAAGCGAGGCGTTGCAAGCGCCGTGGATATTAACACGCGCGCGCGAGTCAATGGCAATTAGTGCGTTTCGCGAGCTTGAATCAGCGTTTTAATTAGGAATTATCAGGATGCTCGCAAAGCTAATTTGTTTATTCGCATTTTTTATTTCATTTTTTTAATTTCATTTTTTATTTATTTTATTTCATTTTTTATTTCATTTTTTTACTTAACTTTTTTTTTCATTTTTTTTCATTTTTTTCATTTTTTTTCTTCATTTTTTGTATACCCCTTGAGACAAACACAGCAGGATAACTGCTGTTTGTTTCACCTGATGACGGTAGCTTGTGTTGCGATCGAAACGTTGTCATCTATTATATTTCTCACTACGTGACTTTACCGAAAGAACCAAAGAGTATGGATTCCTGCAGTCACGAAAGCTTCAAATCAAGATTTTGTTTTATTAGAGCGGTGACGCAATTGGTTAGTGCGCTTGCGTTACAAAAATAACAACAAAACCGATTAAATGAGTTGGATTCACTGGCCACGACTTACCATGAGGGCCGAGGGGATGTCTGAACCATCCTTGTGGGTCTCTCCTTCCACGTCCGCCAATCTCTACTGACCAGCGTGGTGAAGTATGGCCAAACAACTGCCATGACCGACACGGCTGTCGAAAGTTTAACATCCGTGAAAAAAAAATAGCTCTAACAGCTCGTCGCATTCGTCCAGTCTAAATACATTTTCTGATTCCGAAATAAATATTTTCGTTCTGAAAACAACAACAACAAAAAATCGAGAGAAAAAAAAGTTTCACCTTTGTGGATTCTAGAACCCTTGACGGAGGGTTTGCAATAGAACTCGGAGGTTGGGAATATAGCACGTGGCCACCACGTGGTGGAGATGCGCTCAGGAAGGGGAGTGTCGTGATGAGCTGGGCACTTTGCGACAGTCGGTGAGGGATTTGTCGAAGCAATTCGGAGGTTGACGCTGCAAGCTCAGCTACCTTGTCTGATGCTGTGCGTGTGCGTTGTTTAGACGCGTTTGTAAAGATGTAAGGACGCGATTTTTGGTTTATATGACGTTGTTGTTGTTGTTGATTCGTACGTGAATCACAGGTGTGACGTCACCGCTCACTTGCCGTGTAAAATATATCCATTATTGCGACCCCCCCCCAAATACAAAAGTCTATTTTTATACTTTTTGCATTGTGTACAGTCTGGAAGCTACCCACATGCCAAATTTTAAGTTTGTTGCATGTCGAGAAGTTTGCTAAACATTTCGAACAAACACACATAATCACAAATTTCCCTTTGATATGTATAGACAACGAACACGGGAGTTGGCAAAGGGGAAGGAAGCGATGGCGGCCGTGTGGGAACAATGACCGATTGACCTTGGCATGGCTGAGTGGGCTCCAATGTGGCTAGGAGATGTTAACTACCTCGCCTGGTATACAGGAGGTCGTGGGTTCGATCCCGACTATGACGCCTGCTGTATATTTGGAGTTTGCGTGTCTCTCATCATCATCACGGTGGCTAGGAGATGTTAACTACCTCGCCTGGTACGCAGGAGGTCGTGGGTTCGATCCCGACTATGACGTCTGCTGTATATTTGGAGTTTGCGTGTCTCTCATCATCATCACGGTGGCTAGGAGATGCTAACTACCTCGCCTGGTACGCAGGAGGTCGTGGGTTCAATCCCGACTATGACCCCTGCAGTATATTTGAAGTTTGCGTGTCTCTGTCTCTCATCATCATCACAGTAGCTAGGATATGTTAATTACTTCGCCTGGTAAGCAGGAGGTCGTGGGTTCGATCCCGACCTTGACGCCTTCTGTATATTAGGAGTTGGCGTGTCTTTGCCTCTCTCTCTCCCATGGGTTGCGTGGATTTTTCCCTGGGGTCTTCCGGTTTCTCCCTGGAATCAACATCACGCGTCCAGAGTGCTTGGCTGCTGTACATTTCCACGCGGTGACGATAAGCAACTTCGTTGAGCTACCGTTCGCGATAGCTTCAGGAAAAAAAAAAAGAAAACTCGACAAGCTCATTGGGGCCCTTACCTGGTTCAATAAAAACTCATATCGTTTTAATATTTTATAGTTTATTGTCTTCGGCGTGACTGGCTGGATAAGCTGTGGCTCAATCTCTCGAGTCTGTGTCCCTGGGGGGGTCTCACACAGTTGATCGCACGCCCCAATTAAGCGTCGATCAGTCTATCAACCCATGGCCGTGTCACACGAGTGGCCGGAGCTCAGGGAGGCCTTACCCAACCCCACCTCCTCCTCCTCCTCCCCCACCTCCTCCACCCCCCCCCTCTACCCCTCCTCGGAAAATCGACACGCTAACTCATTTTGTCGCCCATCGCGCAAATTAATTCCACCGCTATCACGTTTGGAATGGGCGTCCGCTCGCAGTGGTTATTGGGTTGTGTGCGTTTAGCGGGGGAGCGGTGGCGCAGCGGTTAGCGCACGGCGGCGCGCTGATGAACCCGAAGAACCCGAGTTTGATTGCTCGCTCACGGCCAACACCGGTGACGATTATCTGAACCGGGTCTTGGGCACCCCCTAGGTAGACTCAGCCAAAAAATGAGTAGCTGGTGCGGTGCGCAAACATCGTCTCTGGGGAGACAAAGGCGGCCGGGCGTGGTGCTGGCCATCCACTCCCTCGTGTGCCGTTCCGGCCTTCATAGGTGATCGCTAACAGCACTTGCCCCTACAGTCTGCTTCGGATATAGGGGGGATCATTGTCTTTGTGTAGCGGGGGAGCGGTGGCGCAGTGGTTAGCGCACGGCGGCGTACCGAAGACCTGAGTTCCATTCCCGCTCGCTGCCCCACAACATCAGTGGCGGTAAATATTTGGACCGGTCCTGTGCCTCTCCCAAGGTCGACTCAGCCTTAAATGAGTGCCCAGTGCTATGCGTAAACATCGGTCCTGTATATATAAAGTTGTTATCGGACAATCAATGAGTGGTTAAACACGTGGGATGAATAATACTATTAATACTTTCATTTCATAAAGCGTCATTCATATAAATATCATCCCATAACGCTCTACATAAACTATATATATGAGGACCAAATCCCATATACAGCCACTACTAAGCAAATGCAAACCCTTCGACCTGAGCAAAATCAATTCAATAAATGAATAAACAAATTCAGAAATGGCACCAAAACCAAAGAGAGCACAAACAACAACAACAAAAGTCATTAGAACAATACCGGAGCACCCGGTAGAAACCCCACGTATAGCGAAAAGGCAGCAGCAGAATATCACCCCCCCCTCCTCCTCCAAGCTCTGCGGTCCTCTAACTATACGAAGGCGTTATCAGCCAATGAATGCGTGTTTGTACACGCGGTGGGAATGCCGGAGCACCCGGTAGAAACCCACGCACAGCGGGGGGCATCACGCACGAAGATGTGAGATGGTGGCTTAACTCGCTCGACTTCGAGGCAGTACAGCAAGCGGGTTCGCGAGCCAGCCAATGGGAACCTTTCCAGTGTCAAATCCCTCCTCGCCCGCCTGAAAGCGTGCTGGGTTATCAACGGGGGGCCACGCAACGCTACGAAATTTGCATTCGTTTCAATCGATCGTTGGATGCGCCGTGCAAAGTGCACGCCTTGTGTAAGGATCAATGTTAACAGTGGGGGGGGGGGGGTGGTCAATGAATAGATCGACGCACACCTAAATACAAACGCCAATTGACAGCGCCCCTTTATTTTTCTTTACCCACGTCGTGGGGGTCGTTGGAGGGGGGGGTGGTGGTGGTGGGGTCATTGGCCATACTTCGCCACGCCGGTCAGCGCGTGGTCCGCGAAGGCGAACCGTCGCAGGGATTTTACTCCACCGCTCATCGATTCTCAGCCGTGGCCGGGAACTGAACTCGGGGCTGTCGGGTTCTTAGCGCGCTACGATATCGACTGCGCGCCACTGCACCACGTGATACGAGACGAGAGGTTCCGCCCTGCCCCAGGTTGTATATATATCGACACACAACAGACGTACAGGCTGCTGGAGCAAGTGTTGCACCTGTGAAGACCGTAACGCGACACGTGGAGGTGAGTGGCCAGAGACACGTCCAGCCTCCCCATTGCTGGGGTTTAGACGCCGCAGCAGATACTAATTTAAGAAGTCGAGTCGACCTACGGGAAGCACGGAGACGGGGTTGAGATGTTCGTCGTGAGCGTTACACGAACGCGTGTCGCCGCAGTTCGCAGAGCAGCGAGCTTACCCTCTGCGCCACCGCTCCACCCAAGAAATACGCGCCGCATGTGCCAGGCTAGGTGCACTTTGAGGCTACCGCGTGAAGTGTGGAAGGCTCACTGCTGCGAGGTCACGGGACTGACCCAGCGCGCAAATGCGTGAGCTGACTGAGATGACCGGCAGATGCACCAACCTGCCCTCCCTTCTGAAGCAACTCGCTGTCTTTCAACCTTTACGTAAGCACACACGCAGACAAAGACAAAGGTCCCCCGCAAAGCCTGAACAGTCTGTTGCGGTAAGTGTTGTTAGCGAGCACCCATGAAGCCCGGCATGGTGCACGACGGGGTGGGCGGTTAACACCACGCCAGGCCGCCTTTGTCTCCCCAGTGGTGAAGTTTACACACCGCAACAGGTACTCATCTTTAGGTTGAGTCGCCCTAGGGGAGGCCCAAAACCGGTTTAGATAATCGTCACGGGTGTTGGCTGTGAGCGGGAATGGAACTCGGGTCGCCGGGTTCGTAGCGCTAACCGCTACACTACGCAGGCAACAACAACCGCCATTTGCCACTAAGTGGCGGTGACATCACCATGGCGCTTGTGCCAGGCTATGTGCACCTTGAGGCCACGTGAAGTGTCGAACGCCCGCTGGCAGGAGATCAAGGGACAGACCCAGGTGCCATGGGCCGACTGACTGAGATGACTTCCTGATGCACCACCTGTGCCCCCCCCCTACTGTGCCAACTCGCTGTGCTTTATCCGCCCGCCGCTCCGCTCGTTGTTGTGAGCTTTGCTCCTCTGTCCTGCGTTGTTGTTGGAGGGCAACTGCCTCCAACTGCCCAGTAGCGTCCTTCACGAGCCTCCTCCACAGAGGCCGATCTTGACACCGCTGGTACCGGTCATCGGCAAGTCCACTCAGCTCCACGTCCTCCTGTACCACATCACTCCATCTCTACTCTAGCCCGTGCCGCGCCCGTTTAGCCCCCTCGATCCTTGCCGAACAAAAACTGTTAAGGCATGCGGTGGCTGGGCATGCGGGCTACACGACAGGCAGATACACACACACACACGCGCGCGCATATATAACAGGTGCACTGATTCCAGTGAGACTCGTCTCAGCACGCAGTTAAGGTGTACGCGAAAATAGAATCAATATCACTGAGAGTTTGTGCATTATGCAAACACCATCACGGGTCCCCGAAACACTGCATTGTAGTCCTATTGTCTTCAGTTCAAGTTTGCCAAAAAAATCGACTATGACCTGGACATTACTCAATGAGGATTACACACCGAGGAGTAATGGCTCCCGACGAGGAGATGTTAACGTCCTCTCCTGGTATGCAGGAGGTCTTGGGATCGATGCCCGGAACGTCGGCTATGATATAGATATATTTTTTTTATTTTTTTAAGGTCACAGTGTTGTTGAGTAACTCGCTGACTCGCTCTTAATGGACATCCGTGAAACAAAACGTTTCATAGTTCTAGATTTGAAGTTATCGTGACTGCAAGGATCCATACTCTTTGGTTCTTTCGGTAAAGTCACGTAGGTGAAAAAATATATGAGAATAAAAATAAAGTATAAAACATATATAATAAAATTTTTGTAATTTTTATTTGTTTCATAGCTCGTCGGATTCTTTCAGGATAAATTAAGATTCCGATTCCAATTCGGAGTGTGTTGATGTCGTTGTTAACCGCGCTTGCCAACGGCAGCGGCGGCATCAGACCTTAATTTGTTTGACACCGCCACTACCACCCAACATCATCATCGTCATCGTCGGCCGTCGCCTCCAGCGTTTCCAACCATCCATGGCTCCACCACCTGCTGCGCGATTTCCTTCCGAGACCCAGGAGACCCAAGGCGCTGGATTCTCGGTCGCCTCCTAGCGAACCCAGAGGAGGCTCCTCAAACCCAGAGGAGGCAAGGACCCACGCTGCCTTTCATCCCTGGGTGACACCGATGCATTTTCACCATGGAATAGACGAAAAAAAAAGTGAAATTAATTCAACGCAATCCTCAATAAGACCGTGGTCTTAAAATAAAACAAATGTAGATATAATGGGTGACAGTTTGGGCGATGGCCCTTTAATTTAAACAACAAGGCTCATTGTGGACTTCTTCACAAATCTGGCTGTCGCCTGATGAAGCTGGTTGCAATTACTGGCGAAACGTCGTACTCAGATTGTAAATGTTGTGGCTTGGCACTCCAACACACCGGTTAGTGCTGTACTAGTGACGAATTGGCCACGTTCTGTTTTCGTGACAAACCTTACTAGTTGGCCGTGTCGGGTGTTGGCTGGTTTCAACGACAAATTTAAATATTTACGCGATCTAACCCGAATATTTTTTTATACTGTATATATAAACAACTATCGTCGCCCCCCCCCCCCCTCAGTGCTGCAATAACAAGAATAAGGAATAAAAAAAACCTAAGTAGAACCGAGACTTAAACATTTATATAACCCAAACTTAAATTCTGATAAGGGCTCTCCACTGAATGGATGGAGTGGGTAGGGCAATAGCATCGCCGGTGCCGTTGCGCGTATATTGACTTCCTATCGTCCGCGTATTACGCAAGTGCATTTCTTTCACCTCTCTGACCCTCACCCTCACCCCGACGTCTCGCCATGAATAAATCATCGCACGGCGCTCCACCGCGCGCCTCCAGCTAAGATCAAAGATCGCACCTCTCCAGCTGCTGGGCGTCTCCATCCTCCAACGCACCACCTCCGTCACCGCGAGCAGAGCCATCGCTCAATTCACAAATCTCCGCTGCTAAGCTCTAGGGTACCCCTCCAACTCCCTCTCTCCCCTCCCTCTTCCTCCACCACCCCCCCCCCCCCTGTCACCCCCCAACCGCAAGGGACACCGGCCACGCCATGACCCTTTTAGTGGTGTACATGGGTCCGCTGTAGTGACTCAGGGTCATCCTTCCCCACCTCCCCGCCTGGACCATCTAACCGCATCCCGTGCAATAATAGCAATGAGCCATAATAGAGGTTTTTTTGGGGGGGAGGGTTAGAACGCGTAAATATATAAATGTGTCGTTAAAACCGTCACCACCCGACACCATCAATTAGTAAGGTTTGTCAAGTAAACAAAACATGCCAATATGTTTACAACATGTTTTACGTGACAAACCTTACTAATTGGCTGTGTCGGGTGGTGGTGGGTGTAACGACACATTTATATTAACGCGATCTCACCCCATAAAACCCTCTATTATGGATAATATAGACCGCAAAGGCCTTGTGCGTTAAACTATATATATTCACCATTGGAACCTCCTTTGCCAGTAGCAAAATATGATAATTGTTTGTTTACCCTTTTATCTGGCAACAAAACTGACACCTTTTTTACAAGGAGTCATGTTTGCATTGACCACAATACCTGCGGTCGTAATGCAAACAAAAACATAACTCTGATAATGTATGCACTGTCCTTGAAATTGATTGGTCCACATCCGAGACAGCTTTTCTTAGAGCCTAGTCTCACATGGTGTTGGACCAGATGACGCCAAAAGGCGCACAACTCAAAGACAATGCACCCTCAGAGTATGAGAGCTCGGGTAAGCATTTACACCATTGGAACCTCCTTTGCCAGTAGCAAAATATACTCTGATGGTGCATTTGTAATGCGGGCGAAAGCGACCTTCCGGATGTGACGTCACGAGGAGGCAGAGCCAGGTGACGTGGGTGAAAGGTAGGGGGTCCTTAAGCGGGTAAACCGGAAGGAGAAGGCAGTCGGGGTGTGAATGGAAAGGTGTGGGGCCACGCGGGCGTACGAGCCGAGGGGGCACCGTCAGAAGCGGGAGCCAACCCTGGGAACAGTAGGGAGCTACTGGGAGGTGTAAAGTTGCAGACAGAGTTAGGCAGTAAGGCTGTGTGTGAGGGGCAGCGAGGTGGCTGCCAAGAGTCGCAGGAGCAACGAGAAGGCGAGACAGCACGAGGCTGTCAGAGCTGCAGCAGGAACAGCCAAGCGAGCTGTGTGAGAGTACAGCAGCGGAGCTGCTGTGGGGCTGCAAGAGCGACAAGAACAGCAGCGGGGCTGCTGATGTGGACTGGAGTGACATCTGAACCAGCACAGAGAGAATAAGAGAGACAGCCGTGTGGGAACGCAGTACGGACCGAATAAAGGACACTGAGCCAGAGATCGTGGTCAAGTCTTTTATTACACATTGTCTGTGAGTTGTGCGCCTTTTGGCGTCATCTGGTCCAACACCATGTGAGACTAGGCTCTAAGAAAAGCTGTCTCGGGTGTGGACCAATCAATTTCAAGGACAGTGCACATTATCAGAGTTGTGTTTTTTGTTTGCATTCCGACCGCAGGTATTGTGATCAATGCAAATGTGACTCCTTGTAAATAAGGTGTCAGTTTTGTTGCCAGATAAAAGGGTAAAAACCCAATTATATATATTCAATTAAAATATTTTGTGGGTTTTCTTTTCTCTCTCCAAGTTTTGGCAAATGGCCTGCTCTGGCGAATTGGCGTCACGGGATCTTGAGCGCCTACCGTGAGTGGAACAGATGGTGCGCATGTGCCCTGGGTGATGCACACGCCGCGTGTTATTAACCGGGCCGACCGCCCGATTCGAATCGAAAGCCTTTCCAACGAGCGGTTTGATACGGTACCCGCTGGGGCACGTCACCACTCCCGATAAACTCCACGTAGAACAGGGATTAGATGAGAGGAGATGCGGACAAGATAGGGTTGAGAGAGATAGGAATTCTATTTACGCAAATTCGTTTGAGTTTCGTGAATTATAAAATGTATTTGATGACGTAAGAGATTGGTTTGCTGGAAAGATGTGGCACGGCTTGAGCATCTTGGCACAGGACGGAGGAAAGTGGAAACAAATGACAAGACGTGCTATCTGCCCATGGATCGGTATGATGATGATGATGATGTTAATTAGGATTTTAATTTGTGCTGACATTTGGGTCACCTCTAGTTTTTCATGAACATCGTGTCCCTTGGGCTAATTAACTCATCATTCTTTGATCGTGAAACGTATTCCTACACAATCATCCCTCGGGCATGAATGAAGCAGTGGGCAGTGACGGCCGGACAGCAATTGATGAGTTTTTCCCTCCACATTAAGAATCAACATCACGCGTTTTAAGAGTATTCGGCTACTGCTATAAATGTCCACATGATAAGCAAATTCGTTGAGCTAACCATTTGTGGCCAGGCCAATTCTGAAAAAGAGCTATATCGCTAAGTGGCGCCTTACCTGGTTGAACAAATATAGCCGCATCACCTCTACATAATAATATACTCAGTCAACCATTCTACACAACAAAGACTCATTTCCTGGCAGCGATTTCAGCCGCATCAACTCCACATAACAAAAAACGCTCAGTCGCTTTTATACTCACCTTTACATCATCCGCACCAAGTTTACACAACAAAGGCTCATTCCTAACAGCGTGCTTCAGCCGCACCGAACCTCACAAAAAGAATATTCAGGGCCTACCTTTGCTCCTCCCACTCTCAACCAGTATATATACAAATACTGTTTCTTGGAATTTATCTCACTTGATACAGCTATCGTGCTGTGGCGGTTCCACCTGAAGACGGAAGCTTGTGTTGCCTCCGAAACGTCGTGATTTTTATTTTATTTTTATTTTACTTTTATTAATTGTTATTTTTTACCTACGTGACTTTACCGAAAAAATTTAGAATAAACAAATATCATTTAGACCCAACGTTGGACCGACGTTGACCCAACGTTGGACCGACTTTGGCCCAACGTCGGACCGACGTTGACCCAACGTCGCACCGACGTTGACCCAACGTTGGACCGATTTTGGCCCAACGTTGGACCGACGTTGACCCAACGTTGGACCGACTTTGACCCAACGTTGGACCGACGTTGACCCAACGTTGGACCGACGTTCACCCAACATTGGACCGACGTTGACCCAACATTGGACCGACGTTGACACAACGTTGGACCAACGTCGTCTCAACGTCACACCGACGTCGACACAACGCCGCACATCTTTCAGCTCGTTGTCCTTCCCCACCCCCGCACCTCCAATTAGCACGGTTGGCGACGAACTGTGCGAAAGAAGTTCAACACACATACGTGCATCTGCTGGCACCCGGCCTCGTGAGCTGACCTGGTGCTCAGAATTCTCGGGCTCACCAGACCGATCGTTGGCTTTTGAGGGCGACTTCTAGGATCTTGTCTCAGCTTCTCGACCTCCGACCTCCCTGGGCCTTGGTCCGAAAACATCAAGGAATTGGAGCTCATAGCTCAGTGGGCTTTACCTGGTAGTACATGTTGTTCATGCCATTTATTGTGAAAATTCCGTCACCGTTCCTATGATCACTGTTTCATTGCTTTCATGGCTTTATTTTGGTGATTTCGAAAAGTGTATTGGTTTAGCCATGTTTGTTTGTTGTAGTACAGAGTTAGACTGATGGCCTTAATCTAAGTTGTCTTGTGGTTGTTGTTGGTTGTTTGACTTGCATCCCACTGGGACTTTTGCACACAGCGTTGGTGTGCGGTGTTTTTCTGCAATATTTTGCTGTCTTTTCTTGTATTTTCTGTTTGCACTCAGTCACATATTCACTTTAAGATGTTTTTTTGATCATGTTTTTTGTTTGTTGCGGTTGCGCCCGATTCAAGAGCCGAATGGCTCACAGGGCTATACCTAATAAATGAACTTGAACTTGAACCTGATAAGATAAAACAAATGTTTAGTTTATTTGTATATATCATGGGACCTCCTGGTCTAACACTGTTTGAGACGAGGCTCAAAATAAAGCTGTCTCTGGTGTGGACCAATCAGTTTCAAGGACATTGCATATATTATCAGAGTATGTTTTTTGTTTGCATTCTGAGCATAAGCATCGTGGTTAATGCAGACATGATTCCTTGTAAAAGGTTTCAGTTTGGTGTTTTAACACCTGTTTTGTTTCCAGAAAAAAGGGGAAAAACCTATGATCATATTTGTATATATGTTTTAAGTTATTTGTTCACCTTTCTAATACTTTACACTGATATCGTGTTTTCGCATTTATTGTTGTTGTAACGGTCTGAGCTCCCTCTGAACATCCGTAAAAAAAGAGTTTTTATAGCTAATTAGATTCCTCCAGTACACATAAATATTCTGATTTTGATAATGATAATAAAAAGTACAAAGCAAAAGTCACCTAAGTGATCTCCTGCTGCTCAAATTCGCGTTCATCTCCTGCTCACAGCCATTCTCACAACCATGCACAGCCATGCAGAGCCAGTGGTGGAAATTCCACGTTCATATGGCGGAGGCGAGAATATCCATCGGGAAAGTGTGGTTGCCTTTTCCCCCGCACAAAGTGGTGCTCATTTTTTATCGATCCTTGGAGGGAAGGATGATGCTTCTGACTCAACCCCCAACCAGCAGGATTCCAACTCCCAACCATCACAATGCGATACGCTCGCTCAAGCTCTGAGCCAACCTCGCCGGATGATGTGAGCTTACGATAACATTTCTAAATGTTGACTGATTGTTAATTATAATTTGGAAAAAATATATAAAGACCTTGTTTTATTTAAATTAAACTGTGCGCGAAATTAATTAGACGCGATTTATTCATTTTTTTATTGCCAAAAACAAGCGTTTGGCTGTTTTTGCGCGGCAACACGACCTTTGCTTTCATCCATGATCATCAGTTAGCCGACAGAATATTCTTAGGTTTTTTTCGGTAAAGTCACGTAGGTAAAACATTAAAATAAAAATTAATAAAAGTAAAATAAAAATTAAATAAAAATCACGACGTTTCGGAAGCAACACAAGCTTCCGTCTTCAGGTGGAACCGTCACAGCACGATAGCTGTATCAAGTAAATTATTTAACTTTTATTAATTTTAATTTTTTACCTACGTGACTTTACCGAAAAAACCTAAGAATATGAATACTTGCAGTCACGAAAGCTTCAAATCTAGAATTAAGCCGACAGACTCATCCAGCATTCGCTGGCCTTGCATCACCACGCTTATTCGCAGACTGCAGTGGTTTACATCCGGATCGCTCACGTGTGGTCTGCGTTCCTCAAAACGGTGGAGGAGTAGCAGACGAAACCACGCGAACTGAAGCCCTCTCTGTCTCTGTGTGTCTCTCCTGAAGCCCTCTCTATCTTTCTCTGTCTCTGTGTGTGTCTCTCCTGAAGCCCTCTCTCTCTGTCTTTGTGTGTGTCTCTCCTGAAGCCATCTCTCTCTCTGTCTCTCTGTGTGTCTCCTGAAGCCCTCTCTCTCTGTGTGTCTCTCCTGAAGCCCTCTTTCTCCCTCCCTGTGTGTGTGTCTCTCCTGAAGCCCTCTTTCTCTCTCTCTGTCTCTGTGTGTCTCTTGAAGCCCTCTCTCTCTCTGTGTCTCTCTGTGTGTCTCCTGATGCCCTCTCTCTCTCTCTGTCTCTGTGTGTCTCTCCTGAAGCCCTCTCTCCGTGACTAGCAGCAGACCTCGACACTGTCATCGAGCTCGTGAACAATTCGCTGCGACGCGGCAACAATAACATTCGCATACAAGCCAGCCCTCGTTTCCCTATTTTAGGATCAAAACTCACCACGTTTCCGAACCCTCCGTCACTTGTGTACTACTAGCCGTGACATGCATCTCTCTGCGGTGGCTAGGAGATGTTAGCTACCTCGCCTGGTATGCAGGAGGTTGTGGGTTCCATCACGACCCTGACGCCTACTGTATATTTGGAGTTTGCGTGTCTCTCTCTCATCAACATCATCATCATGGTGGCTAGGAGATGGTAACTACCTTGCCTGGTAGACAGGAGGTCGTGGGTTCCATCCCGACCCTTACGCCTGCTGTATATTTGGAGTTTGCGTGTCTCTCTCTCTCATCACCATCACGGTGGCTAGGAAATGTTAACTACCTTGCCTGGTATACAAAAGGTCATGGGTTCCATCCTGACCCCGACGCCTGCTGTATATGTGGAGTTTGCGTGTCCCTCTCTCATCATCATCACGGTGGCTAGGAGATGTTAACTTCCTTGCCTGGTTCGCAGGAGGTCGTGGGTTCCATCCTGACTCTGACGCCTGCTGCTGTATATTTGGAGTTGGCGGTGTTCTCCGCGTGGATTTTTCTCCAGGTCCTCTCGTTTTTCCCTCTCCACGTAGAAACACGCGTTGTGAATATTTGGCTGCTATACATGTCCACATGGTGACAAGCCACTTCATTGACTTATCATTTGTGGTCACGTTGCTTCTGAAAAAAAAGAGCTAAGCAGCTCAGTGGGCCTTACGTGGTCATTAAAAAAAGTTTACTTCAGTACGCGCATACGTGCGCTTATCAATCAGGTAAGCTAACCCTTCCACCCCTCTAATGAGTTCTTTCTGGCTCTGCCAATACCTGTTAACGCACCGATAACAAGGATATATATAAAAGCACGCGCTCTCCATCAATATCATCATCATTGCCTTGCCCCACCTTTTCGTACCGTTTGAAGTTACAGAATGGGGGGGGGGGGGGGGTCTGTTGGCGAATCTCACCGCCTGGCTTGCACAGAGAGCGAGAGGCTTGCAGAGACTTTTGACTTTTAAACAACTTTCATTGCCGCCAGCAGCAACAGCACTGGAGACGATTTCGATATGAAATACACAAAGTCACCAGCAAACAAATGAAAATAAACGCTACAAATCGACGCGCTGTGGTGCTAAAAGCACCGCGCACAACACGAAAGAAAAGCCACGTGGTGGTGTTCATCGCGCACGCCACGGTGACGAGCGAGCGCTTCAGAAGGTGAACACGAG
Source organism: Lampetra planeri (assembly GCF_965212315.1). NCBI lineage: Eukaryota > Metazoa > Chordata > Hyperoartia > Petromyzontiformes > Petromyzontidae > Lampetra > Lampetra planeri. Next base: position 6,128,673 of record NC_136144.1, on the reverse strand, counting down.
GGTGCCGTCCATGCTGGTACAGAGAGGGGCTTTTCCGGCTCCTCAGCGTTCGAAGAAGACGTGCACATCACCGACAGAGAGAGGGGCTTAGAGCAGAGGTGGCGAATGCAGGGAACGCAGTCTGCGTCAATCATCCATCCTCCTCGCACGCTACGGAGTCAGACCTCCACCATCTCCCTTCCCCTGCCAAAGATGCCCCCCACCCCTACACCGCCCACACCCCCACCTCCTCACCCCTCCCCCCCCCACACTGCTTGTTTATTTATTTGTTTGTTTACGTATTTATTTACGCCTCTATAATTCACGTGGATTGTTTATTTATATCGCCCTCCATCGGCCGGCCTTTGCCGCCGTCCATCTCGATGCGGTCCCATCGTTGGTTGTGTGAGCCGTGGGTCGTGAGAAAGAGACGGAGAGAGAGAGACTTTTTGACTTTTTATAAGTTTATTCACCAGCGGCAAAATGCCCTGGAATTTTGCAATATTCAAGCCTTAATGGCCACACCAAAAAGCACAGCTCACCATCCCACCGCCGCCCCGCGACACGCAACGCCGGCACTACAATCCCCACGCACCGGCCGCGCAACAGCATCCGACGCGCTGTGTCATTTCGAGCTTTGGCACCTCTTTGCTTGGCAGGGCCCCCCCGCTTATTCCACACTTCCTCCCCTGATGGTTCGAGGTCACAGTCATCGGTAACATCACCACCGCTAGACAACGCGGCCCGTGCGCCACGCCACCGCGCGAGCCACACCGCCACGTGCACATTCATCCACGTCACATGTGCCACACCGCTGCGCACGCACCACCACCCCGCGAGCTTTCCGCGACACGTGTGTCACACCACCGCATGCACCATACTGCGACGCGCACGTCACGCCACAGGTACGCGTGCCACAACGCCCTGCGCCACACCGCGGCACGTGCGCCGCACCGCCTGGTGCGACCCACCGCCGCGCACGTGCGCACATTTTTGGTCCGCCGCGTGCGCCACACCTCAGCACATGTGCCGCGCCGCCAAGTGCGTCACACCGCTGAGTGAGTTCCGCACCACCGCGCGCGCTACACCATGCCACGTGCGTCACGCCGCCTCACTCCGCGTGACACACCGCGGCGCGTGTCCCGCGCCGCCAAGCGCGCCACACCGCCGCGCACACACCACATTATTCAGACCGCCGCGTGCGCCACACCTCAGCACATGTGCCGCACTGCCAGGCGCGTGCGCCGCACGGCCGGACTGTCACGCGCTCCGCTCCACCACGCGCGCTGCACCGCCGCATACGTCCTGCCCGCGTCGCCGCGTCTAACGCCCGTTTCGACTCGATCATTAAAAAGTGAAGGTCAGTTCACCATTCGTGTTGGTGCAGAGGGCCTGACCGGCCCCCCACCGCTCCTGGAACACGGCGTGCGCATCTCCAACCTGAGAAAAGTACGCGTGCTCCAGCCGGAGCCTCGCTTTCAGCAGACCTTTCAGCGTTGCCTCCGCTGAACAACTATCGTCCGTGTCACCTCGCAGTTTCTTTTTTCGCGTTTTGTATACTGCCATCTTGGCTTGCGCGCAGACAAAGTTTGCCAGGATGTGGCGCTTGTCAGCCCGGTACGGTACCCCGCATATAAAGACGCTCTTGTAGAAGGGCACCCCCAATTTCTTAAACACGGCTCCCAGGAGTCTGAACAGCGGGTCCAGCCGCGAGCACCCCACGTACTGGTGGGCGAGGTCCTCCCTCGCGCCACAGAACACGCACAGGTCTGATGCCCCCGGGGTGACCTTGCTGATCCACGCCGCCGAGGGCAGCGTCCAATGCGCCAGCCTCCACTGGAGGTCCCCGCTGCGCTTTGCCACGGGGGCCTTGTAGAGCTGTTTCCACTGGGGGGTGGTGTCGATCAAGGGAGAGAAGAACTCCCTCCACTTCGTGTCCGGTAGGTTTTCCAGCTCTCGACACCGCAGTGTTTTGACGCAGCAGTCGTACAGCACCCGCTTGGAGGCACCCTTGAGGGCCACGTCTCTGCAGTTCGCGAGCTTGAGCAACCTCCCTGCCTCACAGCGCCCGGGGGGCTGGATGCAGGAGACGTGCAACTCCTGGAAAGCGGGGGGAGGGGAGGGGGGGGAGGAGGGCGGCGGCCGTGCGGCACCGCTGTCTCCTGGCGTTTCTAGCTGCAAACGCAGCTTCCGCATCGCCGCGATCGCCTCTCGCAACAACTTTTCTCCGGCCATCATGGAGCGGAGCCCAGCGGCGCCGCTCACCTCAGCTGCGTTCTTCCATTTGGAGCGGCCGTCCTGGCTCTTCACAAGATCCCTAACCGTTCGCACTCCTGCCGAGGCGAAACGGAGGGCCAGCGTTCCCTCCTCCCTGATTCCATCGAGGAGGCTATTGTGGAACAGGGGTTCGGTCATGAAGCCGTTAAGGCCGTGGTGCGGGCTCGCCCTGCTCCATTCCAGGCTCCGCCACGCCTCCAACAGGCTCTGGTAATAGCCCGGCAGTCCGGTGCAATCGACTAGGGACAGGTCCATAAGGAAGAGCTCCCTCCCATATCCCAGCCGCCCGCCCGCATTTCTCAGCAGGGCGAGGGCCAGCGACGTCCGGGGCAGCTCTTCTTGTTCATATAGCAAGTTTCTCACGGCCTGGAGCCTGAAGCTCATCACTCGAGCGGTGACGTCTACCAGGCCCTGGCCGCCCTCACCCACCGGCAGGCAGAGGACCCCTGGCCTCATCCAGTGCTTGCCGTTCCAGACAAAGTGGGCAAGCGACCTGTTCGCCCTCGTGAGTAACCAGCCCGGGGGTTGGAGGGCCTTGGCTCTGTGCCACAGCACCGAAGCTGCCAGGTTATTCCCTATGAGCACTCTCCCCCTGAAGGACATTTGTGGGGCAAGATGTGCCCACGCTCTCAGTTTAGCATCAAATACGTCGCTCATCTCGGTCCAGTTTTTGTGAACGACTTGGGGCTTCCCTAGGTACACTCCGAGATACTTCACGCCCTCACCCTGCCAGGTGACTCCGCCTGGGAGGAGCACGGAACTCACTGCACCTTGTGACCCCATCCATAACGCCTCACACTTCCGCCAGTTGACTTTGGCGCAGGAGGCCTTTTCATAGACCTCCACCGCCCGGCAGAGTGCAGCGACGTCCTGCGCGTCGTTGATCACGGCGCATACGTCGTCCGCATATGCGGAGAGCTTTATGACTGCATTCTCCGGCCCCGGGACCACGAACCCGGACAAGGTGTTTCTCAGGCGTCGCAAGAGCGGCTCAAGGGACAGGGTGTAGAGGAGCCCCGAGAGAGGGCACCCCTGCCTGACTCCTCTTGTCACGGGAACAGGGCAGCCCAGCCTTTGATTGTTTTTTATGAGGCTGGATATGCCCGTATATAGGAGGTGCACGTGTGCCGTGAAGTTCTGGCCGAACCCTAAGGAGAGGAGCAGTCTTCTCAGGTACTCGTGGCTTACCCTGTCGAACGCCTTCTCCTGGTCCATGAATAGGAGACCTGCATCCATGTCGTGCATATCCGCGAGGGAGATCACATCCCTGACCGTGCCGATGTTGTCATAGATGCAGCGGCCGGGGATGCAATACGCCTGCTCGGGTTGCACGAGCTGACCCACCACCTCTTTGAGGCGGTTTGCCAGCGCCTTGGCGAATATTTTATAGTCGGCGCACAGGAGGGAGACGGGCCGCCAGTTTTCTATGCGACGCAGGTCCCCCTTCTTAGGCAACAGGGTGACCACCGCCCTCCTGCAGCTCTGCGGGAGTTCCCCGTCCCGCAGGCTCTCCTCCAGCAGCCCCAGCAGGCAAGGGCCGAGTACATCCCAGAAGGTCTCGTAGAACTCAACTGGCAGCCCATCAATCCCTGGGGATTTGCCAGCTGCCAGACCTTTCATGGCAGTGTGCAGCTCCTCCAGGGTGACGGGGCTTTCCAGTTTGTCTCTCTCCGCGTCCCCCAGAGTAGGGCCCGCAGCTAGTAGTTCTTCAACCGCCTCGTCCTGTACGTGCTCAGCCTTGAACAGGTGTGAATAGAAGTCCTTCGCGATCCTAGCAATTTCCCCCTCGGCAGTTGCTGTCTTCCCCTCTGGAGTAAGCAACCCTGAAATGTTGTTCTCATTGCTCGAGGGTCTATTGCCTAGCCTAAAGAAATACTTTGAGGGAGAGTCCGTCTGTGCCAGGTGTTGCACCTTTTTGTGCACAAACGAACTATGTGCCTGTTGGTCCGTGACGGCCCTAAAAAGTCGCCGCTTCTCCAGCAGCACCTCGCCCTCGTTGTTGTGCGCGTCCTGGGCCGAGCCCATCTCAGCCTCGAGCAGCAGCAGCTCGCTCGCCAGGTGTTTCACCGTCTCCTCCTTGGCGGCGGCGTGCTGGCTCGAAAGCTGTAGACAGAGGGCCCTAATTTGCGCTTTAGTGTGTTCCCACCATCGCTGACCAGAGCTGAAACTGCTCCTAGTTGCTGCCCAGTGTGACCAACAGGCCCTGAATGCCTCCGTGAAATTTTCGTCCTCAAGCAGCTGCACGTCGAGTTTCCAGTAGGGGCAGCGATGCCTCTCCCTGGGGACTCGCAGCAGTGCTGAGACCAGGTGGTGGTCAGAGAAACCGGATGGGGTGATGTTGCTGCCCCCGAGCCGGTTAGCGCTGTCCGCACTGATGTACAGCCGGTCCAGCCTGGCGAGGCTCATCCTCCCCTGCAGGCCCGCGCGGCACCAAGTGTATTGCCTCTGGCCTGGGTGTTGCAGTCGCCACGTGTCGAGCAAACCCAGTTGCTGCACCATGTCGGCTAATGGCCGTGCGGATTCCGGGTGGGGCTCAGCACTATTGCGGTCGAGAGCCGGGTCGAGGGTGCAGTTCATATCTCCCCCCACGACCGTGAGCACCCCGTCCGCACTGCCTGCCTCCAAGGCATTCCGCAGTGTGCCGGAGAAAAAGCGTTTCCTCTCACTGGTCTTACTCGGCGCATAAACGTTGAAACACCGTAGCCTCGTGTTGTTTAACACGAAGTCTACAGATATCAGATGGCCTTTTTGGATCTCTCTGAAGGCCACGCCTTCCGGGAGAAACTTTGGACTAAACACAATTGCAACACCAGCGCGGTTGTCTTCTCCGTGACTGAAAAAGGTCTGACTGCCCAAGAGGTGCTGGCGCTGGGCCTGCAGAGTTGCGTCAAGGTGCGTTTCTTGCAGAAATGTCACATCCGCTTTCTGCTCGCTAATGAAGCTGCAGATGCGGTGCCACCTCTGATCGCTTCGAGCTCCGTTGCAGTTTAAACTCGCGATCCTTACACCTGAGGAAGCCATGGCTTTAGGCGTCGGCTTCAGCAACAGCATCAGCGGGGGGGCACTCCGGTTGGGACATGCTCCCCTTTCTTGCTTTCTGCATGAAACCCCTCAGCCGATTGCCTTCCTGCGGGGTGCATTTGTGCTTTTCCATGTCGCTGATGATTGTCTGCGCGACCTTCAAGAAGGCCTGCGCATCGGGGAAAGAATCTCCGATGTCGACCCCCCGCTTCTTGTAACTAGTTCGGAGGAATTCGACAATCTTGCCGGGTGTGTACTCTCGTTTCTTCTTAACATGTGAGTAGCTCCCCTCACTCAAGTTGTCTTCTATCTCTAACTCCGACCCTCCGTCGTCTGAGTCTCCCGGCACGCTTGTGTGAGGCTCGGTGGTTACCTCTTCCAACGCACCGTGCCGATCAGAGGTGTCTTCCAACTCGGGCCGGCTCCCCTCTGCGGCCTCTGCCTCCCTCACCTGGTCGGGTGAGGAGGTGAGCTGGTCGTCACCCCCGAGCGCCGTGTCATCGGCCGGCTCATCGGTGGCTTCCAGCACCCCCCCCCCTTCCGGGGCAGCTGAGTCCGGGTCTGGTGGTCGCCCCTCTGCCTCGGCATCAACCGGCCGGTGGGCCTCGTCAATGACGATCACCTCACCCTGTGGCTCGGCCTCACCGCCGCGCCCTGCTGTTGCGTTCGGGCGGTTGTCCCGTTCGTCACTGTCGCTGTTGTCTTTCTCGGCGGCGGCGGCCACGCGTTTTGGTAAGGTGCCACCGCGCCCCCCCCCCGCATTGCCTCCTCTCGCCTTCCGCTTTCTCGACTCAACGACGGTGAAACCCTTTTCCCCGCCGTCAGTCATTGGCTGCGCGTGACCATCAGCAGCGTCGGTGGAGGTCTGCTGCTGCTGCTGCAGCTGCTGCTGCCACCATACTCTCCTGGGTCACGTACACCACCACACCTCGGTCTTGCCTTTGGGCGGTGAGGATGCCCGCATGGCCCACACACGTGGCCACAGCAGCAGCGACGATGTCGGCCGTGATCTCGGGCGGTGGATAGCAGATTAAACCGTTCCTTCGCGAAAGACACTCGAGCCTTGGATATTGCGCCATGGTGGAAAGGCAGCAGTAACCGCAGGTCTTAGCGAGAAAGTGAAACGAAAAGAACGATGACTCTCCCTTTCAGGCCAGGCACAGGCTCTCACCTGAGCCCAGGCCTCTGTCCGCTCACCTGGTGGAGCAGGAGCGACCACTAGGTGTGGCCTCTCCGCACGGGGGCGAGAGAGAGAGAGAGACGTGTTAGCTGAGCCAAATCCCACGAAATCCCATCTGGCTGTCTCTCACTCCCTCTCGCTCTCAGTCTCTCACTCACTGACTGACTCTATGTATCTCTCTCTCTCGCTTTGTCTCTCTCTCTATCTCTCTCACTCCCTCACTCGCACCGCCACGTTGCCCTTTCTCTTTGGCAGGTGAGGATGATTGTTAGGAATATCTGATGACATTCGGTCAAGAGCGAAATAAATCAAATCTAAATTCCCACCACCATCAACGCCGCTGGCTGTGGGGGTGGTGGTGGTGGTAGCGGTGGTAGTGGCGGTGGGGGTGGTGGTGGTGGTAGCGGTGGTAGTGGTGGTGGTGGTGGTGGTAGCGGTGGTAGTGGTGGTGGTGGTGTAGTGGTGGTGGTGGTTAGCGCGCTGCGCTGCGAACTTTGCGACCCGGGTTCGTGTCCTGCTCAAGGCCAATACCCAGTGACGATTATCTAAACCGGTCTTGGGCCTCCCCTAGCTCGACTCAGCCTCAAATGAGTACCTGGTGCGATGTGTAAACATCGACATTGGGGAGACAAAGGCGGCCGGGTGTGGTGTTGGCTACCCACCGGCCTTAAAAGGTGCTCGCTAACAGCACTTGGCCCAACAGTCTGTTAAGGCTATACGGGGGATCTTGGTCTTGGGGTGCGGTAGTGTAGCGATGAGTGCGCTGCGCTACGAATCTGGCGACGTGAGTTCAATTCGCGCTCATGGTACAACACCGGTGACGATGATTTCAAGCCGTCCTGGGCTCTTCCCGAGGTCGACTCAACTTAGAATGAGTACCTGGTGCCTCATGTAAAACATTGCCAATGGGGAGACAAAGGCGGCCGGGAGTGGTGTTGGCCAACACTCCCCCCTGTGTGATCACTAATTACAGCACTTGCCCCAACAGTCTGTTAAGGCTGCATGGGAGACCTTTGTCTTTTCTAACTTTATAGGTGCTACTCGCTAACAGCACTTGCCCCAATAGTCCGTCACAGGCTACGCAGGAGACCTTTGCATTTCCTACCTTTATAGGTGCTACTCGCTAACAGCACTTGCCCCAACAGTCCATCACAGGCTATACGGGAGACCTTTGTCTTTCCTACCTTTATAGGTGCTACTCGCTAACAGCACTTGCCCTAACAGTCCGTCACAGGCTACACGGGGGATCTTTGTCTTTCATGCCTTTGTAGGTGCTACTGGCTAACACCACTTGCCCCCACAGTCCGTCGCAGGCTATACAGGAAACCTTTGATTTTCCTGCCTTTGTAGGTGCTACTCGCTAACAGCACTTGCCCCAACAGTCCGTCACAGGCTACACGGGGGACCTTTGCCTTTGGTGGTGGGGGCAAAGAGGACGTGTCGGTTGGACGCATAGGGACATGAAAGCCTCGTCCGCGTGCGGTCACGATCCACGCGCAGTGGCAAAACGGGCGAGCGAGGTTCGACGCGGATGAATCCCGACTCGAATTAATGAATTATTGAGCGAACGTGTGCTCCGTGTGATGTTTTTTTTCATATTTTTAAAATATTTTTATTCCACTCCCCTCCCCCCACCAACCAACCGCCCACCACCACCCCCAGCTCCCCGCTTATTTTTTTTTTTGTGCAGGACGCGTCTGGGTTATGATATAAAGTCTCCCTTGTGCCGCAGTGACAGTAAAAGCCTCGCGTGTCCGTTCGGAAACGCGTTACGAGCGTTCCGTAATCCACGTGGCGGCCGGGGAGAACTTCGAGGGGGATTGCGAACAGGAAGATGAAAGGCGTGAGCTAACGACACCGACGGTGACCCCACCACCACCACCCCCACGTAGCGAGACAGACACCCTAACAAAGCCACGTTCGTATGCAGAAATAACAAAAATAAAAAATGCAGAAATTACATTTTTTTTTACATGCAAATTTGGAGGTGGCCGGGTGATGGCTCGAAGGTGAAAGCACTCAGCCGCTACCCTTCCGAGTTGTGTTCAAGGCTTTGGCTGGCATTGCTCCACCATACATTCAGGAGTTCATTCAGCCACAGGCTCCACTATCCACACATTGCACTACCCAGCCACACACTCCACTACCCAGCCACACGCTCCACTACCCAGCCACACGCTCCACTATCCACACACTCCACTACCCACACACTCCACTATCCACACACTCCACTACCCACACACTCCATTACCCAACCACTCACTCCACTACCCAGCCACTCACTCCACTACCCAGCCACACACTCCACTACCTAGCCACACACTCCACTACCCAGCCACACACTCCACTACCCAGCCACACACTCCACTACCCAGCCACTCACTCCACTACCCAGCCACTCACTCCACTACCCACACAATCCACTACCCAGCCACTCACTCCACTACCCAGCCACTCACTCCACTACCCAGCCACACACTCCACTACCCAGCCACACACTCCACTACCCAGCCACACACTCCACTACCCAGCAACTCACTCCACTACCCAGCCACTCACTCCACTACCCAGCCACTCACTCCACTACCCAGCCACACACTCCACTACCCAGCCACACACTCTACTACCCAGCCACACACTCTACTACCCAGCCACACACTCCACTACCCACACACTCTACTACCCAGCCACACACTCCACTACCCACTCACACACTCCACTACCCAGCCACACACTCCACTACCCAGCCACACACTCCACTACCCAGCCACACACTCCACTACCCAGCCACACACTCCACAACCCACTTACTCCACTACCCAGCCACACACTCCACTACCCACACACTCCACTACCCACACACTCCACTACCCATACACTCCACTACCCACACACTCCACTATCCACACACTCCACTACCCACACACTCCACTACCCACACACTCCACTATCCACACACTCCACTACCCACACACTCCACTATCCACACGCTCCACTATCTGACCACACGTTCCACTGGGATCCCGGAGTTCCACCGACGGTGCTCTTCTCAGCGTGGTAACCGCGCTGCAGGCTGCAACCCCTTGGGTGACCCCACGCGGCTTTTGCCGGCACGGAACCCGACCTCTCGGATGCCCTCGGAGATCAGGAGGAACTCGAGGAGTCGATGGAGACTTCTGAGTCCATGATGAGGACCCCCCCCAGGTTCTCCGATTTCAGCCCCTCCACATTTACAATCGACGTGCGTTTAGAGAATGTGGTGGTGATAAATGTAACCTCATGATGATCAGCCACGTCGTTGATCTATCATTTGTGGCCAGGTCGCTTATGAAAAAAGAGCAATATAGCTCAGTGGGCTTTAGCTTGTAAAATAAAATTCAGATTTGAAGTTTTCGTGACTGCAAAGATTCGTACTCTTTGGTGTTTTCGGTAAAGTCACGTAGGTAAAGAATTATTAAAATTAACGAGGCCCTCCGACTCTCTCACTCTCTCCAGTTTCACTTTCTTGTCTCTTTATTCCTTCTCTCCACAGTCACTTCTCAATTATTCCTTCGTCATTTACACGCACGGCGCTCTGAGATCCATTGTTTATCAGGGTACTCTACGAATCTAAATTATTAGTAGTCAGGTTCCGGAGTTGGAACTCAGTTTTCAGTGCTGTCTTGGTCCTGAAACGAGATGCGCAGCTCAATGGGATATTCTCGGTAAGTAGAATCGTGAAATTCTTTTGAATTCTGACTCCTGGTAAAACTGAGTTCTCAAGTGTAGCCGAGGTCATCGTCTCACACGCCGAGCACCAATAAGGGAGCACAAAAAGAAAATCATAGCACAGGATGCTTCAAATATTGTAAACACTTAATGGGACTCTCGTTTTTCATGGGAAAAAAAAGTATAATACAATGTAACATGATAACAAATGTAATGTTAATAGCTTCAAAAAAGTCAACGAGTACTCCCACTTGTTCACCATCATTGTCAAAACATGTCTGGAATTTTCTCCAGGTGATATCCAGAGCCCGGAGGCACATTTCTCGTGGTATTGTTGCAAATTCTCAGAAGTGCTAACATCTTTTTGAAGTACCCTACGTATATATATATATTAATTCTAAGGACCATTCACTCTTCGATTGATTCACTGTGGTATTGTAAGGCCACAGTGCTAGTGACGAAGGCTTTTGGTATTTTTCTCCGTGGTTTCAAGGCAGAGCGTGTGAGTCTATGCTGCACCACCAACCCCCTTGAGTGTTTTAATCGTTTTAAGAGGTCAGTGTAGTACTCACAACCACTCCCTCCGACAACTTTCTTGGCACGGCGCGGTGTGGACCTACATACAGCAGTGGATTGACCAAGGGCTGACATTTTTTGTTGTTGTTTATTCATTAAAATAAAAATTCAACGAAAAAACAAACACATTAAACAAGCCAAATCCATATTCTCAGGTTTTTTTCGGTAAAGTCACGTAGGTAAAACATTAAAAGTAATGAAAGTAAAATAAAACAAAACAAAAATAAAAATAAAATTCACGACGTTTCGGAGGCAACACAAGTCTCCGTCATCAGGTGGGACCGTCACAGCCAGATTAGCTGCATCAAGTGAAGCAATGATTCAAAATGTAATCCCTTATAAGCAAGTTGAAGGGGGGGAGGAGAGGGGGGGGGGAGTTCATCAGAATGTGGTAGCCAATGAATGGAACGTATCGGGAGGGAGGGGGGTGGGAGGGGGAGGGAGCCAACAAAACATTTGGCGACGGCTTGGACGCGGCTGCTGCGCACGCCAACACAATGGGCAGAAAGGGGGGAGGGGAGGTCTGATACACATGATAGAACAAAGGAACGAAAATGCCCATGTTTATACCAATGCAGGCTGAAAAAAGAAGAGAGTACTGTTAAAAATAACTGGGGATGTTAACACTCGGTGAAGTAAATTAAAATAGTGCCTGTCAGATAAGATGGTCCAAAAAGTGTAATTAAGTCTTTTTTGCGTGGTTAATAACATCTTTCCAGTGATTACTGAGTTTGTACCCATCATCACGGTTGAAATTATGTCTGTGTTTGTATATTTGTATGGCTTCGTGTACAAACCTTTGATGGTAGCCAGGAGGCTTGCAGAGAACCTTGGTCTCGGAAAAGACAATATCATGAGAGCCCGCCGAGTTGTAGCAATGATCGGCAACGGCCGAAGAATCAGTTCTGCCGTGTTTCAGATCTGACTTGTGCTCGCGGACACGATCAGCAACATGACGTTTTGTTTCTCCAATGTAGCAATCACCACAAATGCAACTCAATTTGTAGACTCCAGGATACTGTAAGTCAGGAACGACATCCTTCACAGATGGAATCAGATCACGGATTTTATGCACTGTGCTGAATCGGACTTGGATCTTATGTTTGTTTAGAATTTTGGAGATCTTTTTGGTCACGCCTGCTATGTATGGTAACGTGATAGTTTTGGTCGGAGTTTCATGTGGTTGTTTCTGTGTGGTGGGAGAGACAGCTTGGCGGATAGTACGGTCAGAGTATCCGTTCATCCTGAGGGCCCGATGTACATGTCTTAATTCATCAGTCAGGTGGTGTTGGTCAGAAATGCCATGGGCTCTGTGGTATAGCGTTTTGATGAGAGAATTCTTTTGAGATGGGTGGTGGTGGGAATCCGGTTTCAGGTAGGAATCTGTGTGGGTGGCTTTCCTGTAGACAGAATGTCCCAAGGATCCGTCAAGCCTCCTCTTAAACAGAATATCCAAGAATGGTAGTTTACCGTCTTTCTCCACTTCCATGGTGAATCTGATAGATGGGTGTCTAGAATTGATGTGGTCCAAGAAGTGGTTCAATGCTGGGAGGCCATGTGGCCAGATGACGAAAGTGTCATCCACATATCTCTTCCACAGGGAAGGACGCAGGGTGGATGTCTGGATGGCGTCTGATTCAAACTTTTCCATGAAAATGTTGGCTATAACTGGTGACAAGGGGGAGCCCATAGGGGTACCCTCATTCTGTTTGTAGAAGGTGCCATTCCAGGTAAAATAGGTGTTGTTTTGTTGGCTCCCTCCCCCTCCCACCCCCCTCCCTCCCGATACGTTCCATTCATTGGCTACCACATTCTGATGAACTCCCCCCCCCTCTCCTCCCCCCCTTCAACTTGCTTATAAGGGATTACATTTTGAATCATTGCTTCACTTGATGCAGCTAATCTGGCTGTGACGGTCCCACCTGATGACGGAGACTTGTGTTGCCTCCGAAACGTCGTGAATTTTATTTTTATTTTTGTTTTGTTTTATTTTACTTTCATTACTTTTAATGTTTTACCTACGTGACTTTACCGAAAAAACCTGAGAATATGAATCATTGCAGTCACGAAAGCTTCAAATCTAGAATTAAAGCCAAATCCAACCTAAGCTGCAAAGTCTGACCGATCGATTTTGTTTCTAACGCTGTGGGAATTAGGCTCACGCTTAGCGGAAGGACATATGGAGGAGTAGCCCGTTCGAGTGATTCACTCAACAATAAACGAATACGTTAAACACAATGACAAATATTTGCGGCCAAGTTTCAGGATTAACTTGGGTTTTCCTTGTTAGTAAAAAAAAAATTCGCTAATAAAAAAAAATGTTATACACATTTTTGTTATTATTCTGTGCAGTTATCGCCTAGTTTCTATGCATTTATAAATCACGACGATAATATTATGAACGATGATGTCTGTGCCTATGCACAATCCACTGCTGGATGAATGCCTCCAGATGCCCATGGGGTAGTTTGTCCCATTTCTCACCGCGCTCGTCAAAGTGTCGGTTGGTGAATCTGGTCTGCGTACATTTTAATCGACGGTATTATTCAAAAACCGTTCTTTAAATTTTTTTGAAAAAAAAAATACATCTTTCAAGAATACCTCTGTCGACTTTACGCTTGCCCCTTAACCCCATGGAAAGGTCAGTGCGCTTCGAACAAAGTGATGGGCGAATTGGCTGGGATCCGTGTTCCAGTTATCGGAACGGTCTACCTGGAGGAGGCTGCCATCTCCACCCCAGGGTTTACATTTTCTCACAGCGATAACGCGTTCGGCTGGATTCACGGTGACGCGGAATAAGGTGGCAAGATGTTGTAAGTGCTGTTAGCGAGCACCTATTAAGCACGCACGACTGGACGTGGGTGAATACAGATTCTGATAAAGACCCGCAAAAGGGCAATGTAATAATTGGGTGGTCAGCACCAAGCCCGGCCGCCTTTGTCTCCCCAAATGCTGAGTACCGCACTAGGTACTCATCTGAGGCTGAGTCGACCTAGGGGAGGCCCAACATCGTTGGGCGTGAGCCAGAATCGGTGCGCTAACGACTACGCCACCGCTCACCATATGCGCACATGCATAAATGTATACGAACGTACATATGTACACATTATACATTTCAACCAGACATGCATAATGCATACACAACAACAACAAGTACAACGATTATCCATATAGCTGTACAAAAACAAAGACATCCCCTCCCCATCCCCGTGTAGCCTTAACAGACTGTAGAGGCAAGTGCTGTTAGCGAGCACCTATGAAGGCCAGCACGGCACACGAGCAGGTGAGTGGCCAGCACCACGCCCGACCGCCTTTGTCTCCCCAGTGGCGATGTTTACACACCGCACCAGGTACCCATTTAAGGCTGAGTCGACCTAGGAGAGACTCGGGACCGGTTCAGATAATCGTCACCGGTGTTGGGCGTGAGCGGGCGTCGAACTCGGGTCGCCGCGGGTTCGCAGCGAAGTGTGCCCACCACTATTTCCACCGCTCCCCACATAGTGCACACATACACAAAAGACAAAGATCCCCCGTACAGCCCTAACCGACTGTAGGGGCAAGTGCCATTAGCGAGCACCTATGAAGGCCGACACGGCGCACTCAGAAATTGGGTGGCCAGCACCTCGCCCGGCCGCCTTTGTCTCCCCAGTAGCGATGTTTGCACATTGCACCAGGTATTCATTTGAGGCCGAGTAGACCTACGGGAGGCCCAGGACCGGTTCCAATAATCGTTACCGGTGTTGGCCGTGAGTGGGAATCGAACCCGGGTGGCCAGGTTCGTAGCGCAGCGCGCTAACCGCTTACACCACCACCGCCCACACCTAGACACGTACACACATACACGCATAGTCAATTCATTCAAAGCAGGTGAGATTCCAACGGGAACGATTTTTGTTGGGCAGACCTTGGGGCTTCCCTGGAGACGCGGTCTGGAGGGAACGCAGCGATTCGTCACCACCATGAGCTCATTATGCTTGTGCCGTGGAGCATTATGGGTAGAGTAATGTCTACGGCATAACCCCGTTCTGTGTCACCACAAATACACAAAAAATGTTTTAGTCCCGGAGACCTAATGGCTTTAAGGCAAACACAACTCTGAACCGATTTTGACCTCAACAGTAAACCGTGGTATGGGTTTGTGTAAGACGCTATGTAAATATTTATATAAGATATGAGGTAATATATATAGATGTTGTTTATTTTTAATGGATTTCCAGACCAATATTTTGAAGCGGCATTTGTTTACGCAAGCGAACGCTGGAATGGTTTCGACTTTCCAGGTCTAATCAGCAGTCAGGCTTGTTGTAAGTTTTCTGTACGGTTTTGTTTTTTTTTGCATCGAATGGGTCGCCAAAAATGTTCTATTTTAGTGATTTTGCCAGCAACATCCGGCAATTTAACACGCAGGCTTTCGCGACCAATATTATTCATAATAAAAGTTTTTTGGGTTAGATTGCGTAGGTGTGAATGTGTCGTAACCCTCCACCACCCGACACAGCCGGCAAGGTTTGTCACGTTAACAAAACGTAGCGCCAATTAGTTAACTACTTCAGACCACCATTGTGTTGTAGAATAAATACACAACATTTTCAATTTAAGGACGACGTTTCGCCGGTCAATTACATCCAGCATCTGACAAATTGCCCGATGATGCTGGATGAAATTAACAGCGAAACGTCGTTCTATTCAAATGGTAAATGTCGTGGATTTACTCTCCAGCACACCGGTGGGCCGAAGTAGTTAACTCATTTGCACCACGTTTTGTTCACGTGCCAAACATCACCGTCTGTGTCGGGTGGTGGAGGGTTCATTCTAGATTTGAAGTTTTCGTGACTGCAGGGATCCATACTCTTTGGTTCTTTCGGTAAAGTCACGTAGGAGGCAGAAAAAATAAAATAAATAAAATCACGACGTTTCGATTGCAACACAAACAATCATCATCAGGTGTGAAAACTACGGCAAGATTATTTTGTTTTTAGCTGAAGTGGGAGAGATGTGGTAAGAGGTTTCCCCTCCTCCCTCTCTTACTTATATAACCTCTTACCACAACATCCCTCCCACTTCAGCTAAAAACAAACAAAACATGTTTTGCTGTAGTTTTCACACCTGATGATGATCGATTGTGTTGCAATCGAAACGTCGTGATTTAACTTATTTCATATTTTAAACCTACGTGACTTTACCGAAAGAACCAAAGAGCATGGTGGAGAGTTACGACACATTCGCAACTTACGCGATCCAACCCAAAAAAACTTTGTTATGAATAGCATCCGGCAAGCTCGCAGCATATTTCGATTTAAAGCTTTCGTGACTGCAGGGATTCATCTTCTTGGTTCTTTCGCCTCGACAGACCTGGTTTTCACCTGAGGACGGCTACTTGCGTTGTGGCCGAAACGTCGTGAGAATAATTTTATTATATTTTATTTTTATTATTTTATTACTTCCCTTCTACGTAACCTCGCAGCAATGTACCCAACAGAGCTTGACCTCGGATTTGGCTGCACCAACGTTTTAGGAACGACCCTTTGCGTCCTCACCCAGCATCGTCGACGATCCTTCAAAACACACGAGCTCCCGCAAGCAAAAGACACGGCCACATTTTGAAAATGTCATTCCTAACGTTGATCCCCTTTAGCCGTGTATATCGATAGTCCAATTTTGATGCACGATTTAATCGAGGGTGCCGTTTGCTATGCCCCCCTGGGAAACTGCTCGTGTTGCTGCCTTGCCTCCTCCTCCGCCCCACCCCCCCCACCCACCCGCAACGTTGCATTTGCTGTTGAAAATCTGCACGAATTGATGTGACTTATGCGATTTGTACTCGTGTGCTTCATATTTGTTTCTCTTTTAAGTGAGTTCAACGCGTAGGCTTTCACGAGCAATATTATCCATAACAGAATATTATTTTTTCTTCTTCTTGGTTCTTTCGGTAAAGTCACGTAGAAGGGAAGTAACCAAGATGAATCCCTGCAGTCACGAAAGCTTTAAATCGAAAGAGTATTTTTTGTAGGTTATATCGCGTACATATGAATGTGTCGTTAATTGCTATACCAGTAACGAATTGGCATGTTCTGTTTACGTGACAAACCTTACTAATTGGCTGTGAAGGGTGGCGGCGGGATTAACGACGCATTTATATGTTCGCGATCTAACCCACAAACCTCTATTATGGATATGTTTAAGTGACTTGCTTACATTTTCGCTATTTTGCCCTCTGATTGCTTTTTGTATTATTATTATTATTTGAGGTTGGCTCAATGTATTCCTCCTCCAGTCTAAATGTAGATTCTGAGAAAAAAAAATGCTGCTCCTGGATAATATTGGCCTGGAAAGCCAAACAGGCTGATGACACTGCAAGTGTAATGAGGTACTTATCTGCGGAAACAGATAACTCGAAATTCTTCTCGACTTTGCTCTTTAACATCGTTAACCAAAAAAACCGTGACACATTCGTAAATAACAGTGTGAACTTAAAAGGAAAAAATAACATATTTGGAAAGTTTCAGGCATTGACCCATCTTCATAGCAAAAATAAAATCACGTTCTATGAATGAAGGGCCATGCCCAAAACGTCACTTATTCTATTTTATTTCATTCATGGGCTCGGTGTTATTGACAAACGTGTTCAGTTGTTAACTGTGCTTATGCACCACTGCCAAAGCAGCAGCAGCAGCATCACAACCTTATTAGTTTAACACCACCACCATAATCTGTTAACTAACTTTTGTATAATTTTTTTTTTCAGAAGCGTCCTGGCCACAAATGATAGCTCAACGAAGTGGTGGCTTATCATCACGTGGACATTTATAGCAGAACATTACTCTCAACGCATGCTGAGTCAAAATATGGAGGGAAAACCCCGGAGGACATGGAGAAAAATTCACGCGACCACGGGGAGGACACGCAAACTCCAAATATACAGCAGCAGGCGTCAAAGTCGGGATCGAACCCACGACCTCCTGCATACCAGGCAAGGGATTCAACATCTCATAGCCACCGAGGCGCCCCGTTGCCATCATCATCATCGCCTTGCGGCATTTCCAGCCATCGATGTTTCCACCACCCGCTACGCAATCGCTCCCGAGACCCGGACAAACCCAACGGTGCATTCTCGTAGCCTCCTCAGCCCGCAGGAGACAACAACCGACGCAACCGCGTCCTCTTCTGCCCGCGATATTGGTGACGCCGCAAGAGAATTGTGTGTGCGTGTGGTGTGTGGGGGTGTGTGGGGGGTGGGTGGGGGGTGGTGGGGTGTGTGGGGGTGTGTGGGGGGTGTGTGGGGGGTAGGTGGTGGGGTGTGTGTGTGTGCGTGTGGTGTGTGGGGGTGGGTGGGGGGTGTGTGGGGGGTGGGTGGTGGGGTGTGTGTGTGTGTGGGGAGTGTGGGAGGAGGGGGGGTTGTTGGTGGTGGGGGGAGGGTGGCAATTGATGCTCATCTCTGTTCTATTGACGCCGAGTCCTGAGCGCGCGTGGCCCAGTGCCTGTGAAACGGAATTAAGTGATGCGCAGATTAAACCGCCCTCGCAATATTGTGTGTGTGTGTGTGGGGGGGGGGTCTTCTCTCCTTTCTTCTTTATTCTGGCGCGCGAGGCAAAGCGATGGCTCTGCTCAAAGGGTGGAAACGCGATAATCGAATGACTCCCCAGGCTTTCTACGCGCCACGACATTCCCCGCTCATTAACCTCGTCACGAATTCTCTTCTTGTACACTGACCACGTCGCAATATCCCCCCCCTCCTCCCCCTTCACCCCCTGGCAATCAGCCGCCTGCCCCAGAGCCTTGGTGCATTCCAGGACTGATTAACAAGACGCGCTGGGACGTACCATTGATGGATCGGGGAGAGAGCGGCAGCAGCATTATTGGGGTGGTAAACACACACACACACACACAGAGGGAGAGACAGAGAGACAGTGCCCATGATCCGAACCAATAATGTAATTTTCCCACCGTATTCTCTGGATTGTAAGGTGATCTCGAAAGTAGGACCGGTGCGTAAGTTCAGCCGCAATACTGTCGTGGCAAATATCTTGTCCATCTCGACTTAAAGGATTAGAGGAAAATATAGTAATATGATAATCTATATTTGAAGTTTTCGTGACTGCAGGGATCCATACTCTTTGGTTCTATCGGTAAAGTCACGTAGGTACAATTCCTACGTAGGTATTATACCTACGTAATATAATAATGTGTTATTGTGAATAAACGTTACTCTAGTTGTAGTGCCTTATGCCGATAATCTCGACTCCAGTCCAGCCAGCCATCCATCAATATTCCGGCAAAACAGCTGTATCGAGTGAGAGATTGAACCCCTGAGTAAGACGCGCGTAAAACTCGTGCCCCGTGTAAAAAAGTTGCCCTAACCTGGTCAACAACAACAACAAAAGCCGCCATCATTAGCCGCGGCGATTGTGCCAGGCTAGGTGCACTTTGAGGCGACGCGAAGCGTCGACGTCTCGCTCACAGACCCAGGTGTCATGGGCTGACTGGAAAATGTGGTCTCACACAGAGACCAAACAGAGGCAAAAGGTCCCCCGGTATAGCCTTAACAGAAAGTTGGGGCAAGTGGTGTTAGCGAGCACCTATGAAGGCCGGCACAGTACACGAGTGGGTGGGTGGGTGGCCAACACCTCGCCCGGCCACCTTTGTCTCCCCAGTGGCGATGTTTACACACTGCACCAGGTCCTCATTCGAGGCTGAGTCGACCGAGGAGAGGCCCAGGACTGGTTCAGATAATCAACAGCGGTGTTGGCCGTGAGCGGGAATCGAAATCAGTGTGTGTGTGTGTCTCTCTCTCGGCACGTACACACACGCACTGCGCATGCCTGCCAGATTATAAAACGAATTGACTGGTGATGCTGCAGACGCTTTGGCAGTGTTGCACAACCACAATTAACAACAAATGCAAACTGATCACGTCCGTCAATAGAACCGCAGTCTCAAAAGAAAGTAAATCGATAATATAAATAGGCGACATGTCAGGATTTAATCCTCATCATGTATGTGCTATGACGAAGGGTCATTGCCCGAAACGTCGGCTATAATATATTACTAGTAGGAACCTCCTGGTTACACCAGCCCACAGGGGATTATTGTGTCCGTCGTGCAGGGAGGGGCTGGGTGGGGAGGGAGGGGCTGGGTGGGGAGGGGAGGGTGGGGAGGGGCTGGGTGGGGAGGGTGGGGCTGGGTAGGGGGTGGGAGGGGAGGGGCTGGTCACCCCGCGGTGCCCTTATACACCTCAACGTTTAACCTACTCACGCCGGCTTGTGCCCGCCCTCACAGTCGGGCATATTTGCGGAATACACCACGCCGCCGTTGACCCTGGCCATTGACCGAGCAACCCAACGTTCCTACCAGCTCCCTCCGCAAGAATGTGTTCATCACGATGAGGCATAGTTGTTGACCAATGGGCGAATATTTGTTTTAAACCATTGAATGCTAAACTTCTTAAAAACTCTCATATTTTACCAGGTAAAGACCACTGAGCTATTAGCTCTTGTTCAAAGGCAACCCGGCCACACGTGATGTTAGCATATCGTTAACGTGGTTTATATCATCGTCATAAACAGACGTGATAATTTATAGGAGTAGCCATTTAATCTAAAGCCTGCTTCTAAAAAGAAACGTGTAGGAGGGCTAAAACAGAGGAGGAACCCAGAGAACAATCCACGGGAAGAGATAGAGAGAGAAAGTGAGAGGGAGAGATCACGGATATTCCAAATATACAACGGCAGGCATTGCCAGGGTCCGGGATCGAACCCACGATATTCCTGCGTATCAGCCGAGCGAGATCGCATCTCCTCGACACCACGGCGAACCTCCATCGTTTGTGTCATAATACAGAGGGGAGGGGGGTTATGTGTGCGGGGGTTGCTGGTTGAAGAGTGTGTCTTATGATGCGGAGAATGTGGCCGTGATTCTATTCTACTCTTGCCTATGGCAGCAATGGGTTCAGGAGCTAAATTCCAGCGTCTTGGTCTGCTAGCCACGGCGAGAGAGTTCGTGTAGTTTTGCGTTTCCTCCTCCTCCGTTGGAGAAACGCAGAACTACGGCGGTTCGCGATGTGGCCCATTGCGTTGGTTGCATGGCCACAATGCATCACTGTGCCTGGGCGTCTTTAGTTTTCCAATCATGAAGAAGATGTTGCGCATCGGTCCGCTGTTGATGTTCTGATGCGGTTGATGGTCCCACCGCCAGTGTATTCGAGGAGGAGGGGGAGGTGGAGCATGGGTGACTGCATACGGTGCGAAATAAATGCAACGTACATATATGCATACATACGTACATATGGACAAACTTTTCCAAATGTAAAAGGAAAAAAAAATCGCCCAGATGTAAACACTGTGCATACATTTTAGCGAATCGGTAGAATGTCGAATTACATCTCAAACTCTGGAGAACACAACCCACACGCATGAAAGTTGCTTCAGTCCGACTTCTGGGCCTCTATCATTGGGCCTCTATCATTCTACCTCTACCATGAGGCCTCTACCATAAGATCTCTACCATGGGGCCTCTACCATTGGGCCTCTGCCATGAGGCCTCTACCATGGGGCCTCTACCATGGGGCCTCTACCATGGGGCCTCTATCATTGGGCCTCTATCATGAGGCCTCTACAATGAGGCCTCTATCATGAGGCCTCCACCATGAGGCCTCTATCATGAGGCCTCTACCATGAGGCCTCTGCCATGAGGCCTCTATCATGAGGCCTCTACCATTGGGCCTCTGCCATGAGGCTTCTACCATTGTGCCTCTACCATGGGGCCTCTACCATGAGGCCTCTACCATGGGGCCTCTACCATGAGGCCTCTATCATGAGTCCTCTACCACGGGGCCTCTGCCATTGTACCTCTACCATGGGACCTCTACCATTGGGGCCTCTGCCATGAGGCCTCTACCATGGGGCCTCTACCATGAGGCCTCTATCATGAGTCCTCTACCACGGGGCCTCTGCCATTGTACCTCTACCATGGGACCTCTACCATTGGGGCCTCTACCATGAGGCCTCTACCATTGTACCTCTACCATTGGGACCTCTACCATGGGGCCTCTACCATGGAGCCTCTATCATGGGGCCTCTACCATGGGGCCTCTACCATGGGGCCTCTACCATGGGCCCTCCGCTCAGATACCACCGCCGGTTTAACGTTGCAAGTTCTCCCTGGATTCTTAATTGTGATAAAATTTGTTTTGGTTCTTGTATTGTTTTTTTTAAGACGACAATAGGCATATAACGTAATGCAAATTAATAAATGTCTCTCAAATCTTTCACGGACGTTGTCAGTGTCACAATGTTCCACCCCCAAAAAAACGCCAAACGGCCACCAAATAAGGCAGCGCGATTAAAATGCGTGAAGAGACGAGAGTTAACACGAGGGTTAACTCTGGCAGGTTCATGCGGCATGTAATGTAATTAGTAAAAAAAAATACAGTTAACGGCGTCGCACATTTCTTTGACAAGTTTAAATTCTCGCTGCAGATAATATTTTGATTGGTGCCTCTCACGTTTCATTCTTGATTAACATAGGCCACGGATTTACATACACTGTGAATTTACGCATCGATTCGCCAATTATAATAGCTTCCCAAGCTCGCAGCGGTACCAACGTAAAGTTGTACATCATGGATTCACTTGCTATGAAGAAGGGACATTGCCCGAAACGCCATCTATTATGTAAATCCCATTTTAAAGCGACAGTCTAATTTATTTCGTTAATTGTGCTCGCGCGCCACTGACGATCCAGCAGCAGCAGAAGCATCGCCCGCTAATTTTTATAACACGGAAGGAGGAGTGGATGGGCTTGACAGATCCGAATGGATTCCTGAGGGGGGGGGGGGGATCTCCCATTCGAAACGAAATCGCACGCAACGTTTCTCGGCTGTGTTCATTTCATTATTATCACTAAAATACAAGTGAAAGACAAACAGTGCGAATACAGAAAACAAGGTCAAAAGGTGGTGCAGGTGTTGGTTGGAAACCCAAAAGGGCTTATACGAAAACCACACCAACAAAAAAATAACAATGTATATACAACACAGACTGTATGTGTGTCCCTCTGTCCAACGTGTAACGACCTCGGCATCTCTTTCTCTGCACATCTCGGCACAGCGATGTATAAATAATGAGCATTTCATGGTCCACCGATGTATGTGTAGTGACGTTAAGGGTGTCACTATGGTGTTAGCGCCAGGCAATGTCATAAGAGTGCTACTGTGCGCCTGTAACTTCTCTTTGGGACCAGAGTGAGTGTGTCATAGTCCTGGTGGCGGCCTGAGAGAGAGCAAGTTAGGACTTGGTCGTCTCGGTGAACCCGAGAGGGCACGTGACCGGCACAGGGTAGTGAGGGGCTCTGAAGGGGGGGGGGGGCTTGAGGGACACGTGATGCTGGGTTGAGATCCTTCTGGAAAGGTCTCGAAGGGGGAGGCCATAAAGGGGCAGTCCCGAGAGCGTTCTTGGCTGTCTGGAATCATCCCGTCGTGCTACGTCTCTTCGGTCTGCGGGCTTCGCGCTCGGCATTGTGGGTCAGGCAGCGTGTCAGCTGACTAACCCAGTGATGTAGTTTCCCCGTTGGGGTCTAGTTAATTGTGATCGCTGTACCGTTTAAGTAGTAGCCATGTTGGGGCCGTGTAATAAATGTGTTGTCTCCAAGTCAAGGTGTGTGCCTCCATGTTCGACACGACATATGTACGTGTGTTGGACTTCTTTCGTACCGTACGTAGCCAACCGTGCGAATGGGGGAGTGCAGGAAGGAGGTTCACGTCACCCCTGCAGTCAACGGAGGCACTCAACTTCACCTGCGATGTTAAAGAGAATCGATTCAAGCATTGCATCGCCACTGAATCACAACAATGTACAACTATGCCCACTCTCTGCTCCATTAAACGAGGATTTCTGTTGAAGTCCCCAGTCAATCGTCGCTCAGTGGTATGTCGCTCTTTCTCCTCTGCTGCTCCCATTGTCTGGAACTCCCTAGAAACCAGCCCAGGTTCAAGACCTTACTTTTCTCCTCTGACTATGACCCACCGCCTCTCTCTATACTGCGCGCAAGCCAAGATGGCAGTATACAAAACGCGAAAAAAGAAACTGCGAGGTGACACGGACGATAGTTGTTCAGCGGAGGCAACGCTGAAAGGTCTGCTGAAAGCGAGGCTCCGGCTGGAGCACGCGTACTTTTCCCAGGTTGGAGATGCGCACGCCGTGTTCCAGGAGCGGTGGGGGGCCGGTCAGGCCCTCTGCACCAACACGAATGGTGAACTGACCTTCACTTTTTAATGATCGAGTCGAAACGGGCGTTAGACGCGGCGACGCGGGCAGGACGTATGCGGCGGTACAGCACGCGTGGTGGAGCGGAGCGCGTGACAGTCCGGCCGTGCGGCGCACGCGCCTGGCAGTGCGGCACATGTGCTGAGGTGTGGCGCACGCGGCGGTCTGAATAATGTGGTGTGTGCGCGGCGGTGTGGCGCGCTTGGCGGCGCGGGACACGCGCCGCGGTGTGTCACGCGGAGTGAGGCGGCGTGACGCACGTGGCATGGTGTAGCGCGCGCGGTGGTGCGGAACTCACTCAGCGGTGTGACGCACTTGGCGGCGCGGCACATGTGCTGAGGTGTGGCGCACGCGGCGGACCAAAAATGTGCGCACGTGCGCGGCGGTGGGTCGCACCAGGCGGTGCGGCGCACGTGCCGCGGTGTGGCGCAGGGCGTTGTGGCACGCGTACCTGTGGCGTGACGTGCGCGTCGCAGTATGGTGCATGCGGTGGTGTGACACACGTGTCGCGGAAATCTCGCGGGGTGGTGGTGCGTGCGCAGCGGTGTGGCACATGTGACGTGGATGAATGTGCATGTGGCGGTGTGGCTCGCGCGGTGGCGTGGCGCACGGGCCGCGTTGTCTAGCGGTGGTGATGTTACCGATGACTGTGACCTCGAACCATCAGGGGAGGAAGTGTGGAATAAGCGGGGGGGCCCTGCCAAGCAAAGAGGTGCCAAAGCTCGAAATGACACAGCGCGTCGGATGCTGTTGCGCGGCCGGTGCGTGGGGATTGTAGTGCCGGCGTTGCGTGTCGCGGGGCGGCGGTGGGATGGTGAGCTGTGCTTTTTGGTGTGGCCATTAAGGCTTGAATATTGCGAAATTCCAGGGCATTTTGCCGCTGGTGAATAAACTTATAAAAGTCTATACATATTCCCACTCGTTCTGTAAAAGAGTGGAGTGGACGTGGTGGCTATGTACGTGTCCTGTAGTCCAGCAATGTGGAGGTGGACCACACAAATGTGGTGGAACTACCATCCCGTGGGCGTCCGAGGAGGTGCCCTACCGTTGCTCGCCAGGAGAAGGCGGTACAAGAATTGTGGACATACTTCCCCCCCCCGTTCTATCTGTATGAGATAGAACGTGAGCTTGGAGGCCGTCCATAAATTACATCACGCAATTTTGGGCGATTTTTGACCCCCCCCCCCCCTCGTCACACGGCGTCACAAAAAGTCAGATCTCCATCAAATATGACGTCACAAAGCTCCCCCCCCCCCCACCAAAACCATATTTTCATTTTGAAAATAAAACACGCTTCAAATCGCTTTAAACTATTGTCATTGTAGTGCGTATTTAATGTGGCGCTGCACACCGATGTTGTAGGAGTGTTGTTATAACAATTCACACATCGTCACGAATGTCTGACACCCCCCACCCCTCCCAGGTGCGTGACTGCTCCAGCCAGCCGTGTTGAGTAAACACTGCGCGGTCGTTTGCGGCAGTGGCGGCGTTACAAGTTGACTTCTTCATCGTTCAAATCCGAGATTGCTGCACAAATTCAAATCGCGTTCTATTGCCCACCAAAAATGGCCAGCGAGGATGGCGATAATAATCACCATCATCATCATCATCACCATCATCACCATCATCATCATCACCATCATCATCACCATCATCATCACCATCATCATCGCCGCTACCATCATTTCTGTCGGGCGGGCAAAAAGCCCTACGACCAACTTCCGTCGCTTTCAAACCACTGCGTGGGAAGAGCGAGCTGTCCTCGTGCCGCTGAGATTCAGGCGTCCCCGCCATACTACTGTGGAGTTGACGGGCGGCGCGGACGGAGGCCTCGGAGAAAAACAAGATCCGAGGATTATCTATCATAAGACGATCCGTCGGATTATCTATCTAAATTAATAGCACCTGTCTGCGTTCATTAAACGTTTACAGTACCTACGACAGCAGCGATATAATTGAAAGATTAATTCGCGTCTAATGCCGACTCGGAGCGAATGGCAGCCTCCTGTAATTTTGATGTCCTCAGATTGGTCCAGCTGTGCCACCCCCTCAACCCCCCCCTCAACCCCGCCCCCTCCTCAACCCCTCCCCCTACTCCCCCCATCCCTCCCCCCTCTATAAAAATCTGCGTCTAAAACTTTCGCTTCAATCCCCCGAATCGCAAAAACGCGGCAAAACGTTGGAACGTTGGGTCAACGTTGGGGTTCCAACGTTAGGGATTAACGCGGGGCCAACGTTGGGAACCAACGTGGGAACCAACGTTAGGGACTAACGTTGGGGTTCCAACGTTGGGAACCAACGCGGGGCCAACGCTGGGCCAACGTTGGGGGGGCAACGTTGAGCCAACGTTGGGGTCCAACGTTGGGTCAACGTTACAGACCAACGTGGAGCAACGTTCGGGATCAACGTGGTACCAATGTTGGGCCAACAGTTCCAACCACACGCCAACGTCGGGGCAACGTTGGGGCCATGTTGACCGAGAAACGATCCGTCCCAGCCAGGGTCGGCTGCCCCTTTTTCAAATGCATCATCCAGTGTCCCGTCTAACCCGATGCCGGTGAAACGCATTGTGAATCAGTCACATCCGAGTGGATTGTCTATATACATATCACACAGTATATATTAACTATATAACCCCCCCCCCCCCCACCTCCTAATGTTTAAAATATGAGGCTGTGTGTCTTATTGATATTATTAGTGCCAAACACAGACAGACAGCAGCAGACAGCAGCAGGAGTTGTGGATTTCCAGGCACACGGTGCAATTACGCGACGACGGTTTCCCTAACACCGTGCCGCAATGATGGGGCCGATTTTCCATAATTTACATGAATGATCATTACTTTCCCCCCTCTCTCTCTCTCTCGTCTCAGTCATCTGTGACTGATGGCCCTTGCCTATTTAACCATTCCAGGAAACCAGCTGCTGACTCTGGATTTGATTCTTTTTTTTTTAAACGGCGCTCTCGCACAAAAAAAACGCTCCTTCACATTCGCGTCCAAAAATGTATAATATAATGTTACTTCTAGATTTGAAGCTTTCGTGACTGCAAGGATTCATATTCTTAGGTTTTTTCGGTAAAGTCACGTAGGTAAAACATCAAAATTAATAAAAAATAAAATAAATTAAAAATCACGACGTTTCGGAGGCAACACAAGTCTCCGTCATCAGGTGGGACCGTCACAGCCGGATTAGCTGCATCAAGTGAGGCAATGATTCAAGATGTAATCCCTTATAAGCAAGTTGAAGGGGGGAGGAGAGGGGGGGGGGGGAGCTCATCAGAATGTGGTAGCCAATGAATGGAACGCATCGGGAGGGAGGGGGGCGGGGCTCAAAGACTCCTCCCCCCTCAACTTGCTATTAAGGGATTACATCTTGAATCATTGCCTCACTTGATGCAGCTAATCCGGCTGTGACGGTCCCACCTGATGACGGAGACTTGTGTTGCCTCCGAAACGTCGTGATTTTTATTTTATTTTATTTTTATTAATGTTGATGTTTTACCTACGTGACTTTACCGAAAAAACCTAAGAATATAATGTTACTTGTTTTATATATATGAGTGCGCTGTGGCTTTTACGCATTTTACTTAAACTATAAACAACTGAGCTTGTTTTTTTTTTTTACCCTACCAGTTCGGGCCCACTCTTTTTCAGAAGCGACCATACTATCGCAAATGATTGCTCAACGAAATGGTTTAGTGCGTGGGTATTTAATGCTGCAGTCAAATACTCTGAATGCAATTTGATTCTAAATGAGGAGGGGGGAAGAAACCGAAGAACCCCAGATAAAATCCGAGGGGAGAGAGGCATGCAAACTCCAAATACGGCGTGTCCCGTGAGTCTGGAATCATAGGGAAATTTTGCTAATTCATATATTGTGTTTTGTTTCTGCAGGCCCAAGAGGTCTCTGAGTAATTAAGAACGAGTTCAGATGATTATACTCGTAGGACATCGGAGTCAGAGGGAGGTCGATGTTGAATTTAACAGACTGCATCCAGACCGCGAGCCAATAACGCAGAGCTGTGCTTTTCCTACGATTCCAGACGTATGGAACACCCTGTATACAGAAGAAGTCAGGGCTGTGATCGAACCCACGACCTCCTGTATACCAGGCGAGGTAGTTAACATCTCGCCACCGTGTGGAGGAGGAAGGGGGGAGCGGTGGGCAGAAGGATGGGGGGGGGCAGGGAGTGGTGTCGGAGGAGCGGCAGGAAAAACAAGCGCACGCCCCTACATCTTCGGAATTGAACCCAACCCTCTCTCGCCGGGGGAATTGGCTGCAAGACAGTTAATGGCTCCGGGATTGACTTTCACACGCGGATCGGGTGAATCAATTTTGGCCAGGCCACATCGAGGCCCTGGGGTCAGAGATAATGACCCCAGGGGGAGGGGGGTTGGTGAGGGGGGGGGTGGAGTTCGTGGTGGGTCGACGCTGATATTTTTCGGCGCCCACTTCGCTCTTAACCCATTCGCGACCGGCTCCACGCACGCGCCTTGCAGTGAAACCAGAGGGCGATCCCTCATAGCAGCAACGACACCCGCGGGAGGTGATTAGTGGAGCATGAGACGACCGGTCCGCCCGGCAAACCGTGACGATCCATCGCCCCCAACCCCCCCGTAGTTTACCGAAGTTGATACCCCGCGCCACCCCGTGCGAAACAAACAAATAAATAAATGTGTTAATTTTCTTGTTTGTTTCTGGAGGAGAAATCGGATGAGCTATGGAGCTCTTTGATTTAAAGATGTCCGGTAAGGGGCACGGGGTCTGAACGTCGCAACAAACGCGTTAATACAAAAACACGACTGGAGTGCAACGTATAGGACATGTATCCAATTAAAACAAAAAAAAATGTTAAAAAACCAGGTAAAGCATACCGAAGTGTTAACTTCTATTTTTCACAATCTTGGATTTCACGTCGCAGCAATTATGGCCCTTCCCCCCGCACCCCCGTCCCTCTGCCCCCACCTGCTCAACTAATGCCCGATTTGCATGCCAGATTCCGAGTCCCATGCTGCCACACGGAGGCAGCTAGCGGCCTTTTAATTTGTGTTGAGACGAGATTCCATACCAGGCGCTGCGAGACGCCCCGGCGCATAGGACGCGACATCTACACATAAAACAAAGATGTTAACACCTAAAAGGGACTATCGTGTTTTTTTATGGAAAAAACTGATAATACACTGGAACGTGATAATAAATGTATGTTAACAGCTTCAAAAAGTCAAAGAGTCTTCACTTGTTTGCCATGATTGTCAACACGTGCCTGGATTCTTCTCCAGGTGGTCTCCAGAGCCCGGGAGTCGCATTTCTCGTGGCATTGTTGCGAATTCTCAGAAGTGAAAATCGGGTTTTTCCCTTCCTGGCAATAAAAAAGGTGTTAAGATGTTAAAACACCAAACTGTCTCTGGTGTCGACCAATCAGTTTCAAAGATAATGCGCATACTGTCAGAGCATGTTTTTTTGTTTGCATGTTGACCACAAGTGTCTGCGGTTAATGCAGACATGATTCATTGCAAAGGTTTCAGTTTGGTGTTTTAACATCTTAACACCTCTTCTTGGTTCTTTCGGTAAAGTCACGTAGAAGGGAAATAATAAAATGAACAGGTCTGTCGGAAAGACGCTGTCTTTCCGACAGACCTGTTCTTCACCTGAGGACGGCTGCTTGCGTTGTGGCCGAAACGTCGTGAGAATTGTATTTTATTATGTTTTTTTCCCCTTCTACGTGACTTTACCGAATGAACCAAGAAGATGAATCCCTGCAGTCACGAAAGCTTTAAATCGAAATCTTAACACCTGTTTAATTGCCAGAAAGGGGAAAACTCTATTATCATAATTTAATACTGGCAAAGGAGGTCTCAAAATTCTAAAGCACCCTCTATATACACACGTGCATGTCTAAATCGGCCAACCCCACCGTGAATCCTCTCCCCCTCTCTGACTCCTCGGCGCCCGCTGACAAAACGGACTCCGCTCCTCGTCCACGCGATGGCCCCCGTGTCGCCTCTCACTCACGACCCGCATCGTCTTGACTCACCCTTTGCTCCCGTATCTCCGTTCCTTTCGCCATTCTTTCCGCTCTCGATTCTCCCAATCCTTCTCCGCGAACCTTTTTCACACCTATCCCCTTTCGTCATCGTCATCATCATCATCATCAACGTCGTACTCAGATTGTAAATGTTGTGGCTTGGCTCTCCAACACACCGGTGTGCTGTACTAGCGCAGTGGTTTCCACGGAGGCACACACTTGAACTTCGAGGCAACACGTTTATTACTACGCCCCAACAGGGTACAACGAAACACGTAACAATATAGGCGGTAATCTATGGGTCTTTTGGTTAAGTCACGTAGATAGGTTGAAAGAAAATATCAAAAACCTATCCACGTGACTTTACCGAAAGACCCAAAGAATATGAATTCCTGCAGTCACGAAAGCTTTAAGTCAAGACATAGGTGGTAACTACCACGGTTAACTCAGACTCCAACAGGATAACTACTCATCTGAGTCAGGTCAGATACGTGCTGCCTGACTCACGATGCCCAGCGTGACGACCGAAGACCGAAGAGCGAGGAGACGTAGCCCAGAGGTCGCAACCGGCTACCCGATACCCGTACCCTACCCGATACCTGGCTACCCATACCCGGCTAGGTACAGGTACGGGTAGCCTTTTGCGACCCTGGTGCCGCCGGGTACGGGTAGGCCGTGAGTCACTGGTGAGTAACCGTTTGTCACTCATTTCGGGTAGGGTAGGGTATGGGTATGGGTAGGGAACGAGTACCCATACCCAGCCGGGTACGGGTACCCATTTGCGACCCTGGTGCGGCTGGGTACGGGTACGGGTAAGGAATCAAAACCCGTTTGATTCCTGAAGACAGCCCTGATTGGCTTTTGGGGCCTCCCTTACGTGCCCCTGAGCGTGGCTCGGCTCCGCCCACAGCGACGCCCCCTTCTGGATCCTTCTAGAAGGTTCTGGGCCACATGTCACATGTCCCTCTCGCTACCCCTTGGCCCCCCCTCGCTACCCTCACCTGATCACGTGCCCCCTCTCGGGTTCACCGAGACTGTCACGTGCTCACTTGCCCTCTCTCTGACCGTCACCAGAGAGACTCAACAATGCAAAGTTCCACCTTTTCCTCAGTAGCTGGCGCTAGACGCCGTAGTGACTCAATATACGCCACTAGACTAGTGACGAATGACACGTTCTGTTTACGTGACAACCCATACTAATCGGCTGTGTCGGGTGGTGGCAGGTTTACCGACACGTTTATATATTTACTCATTCAAAAAATCTCTATTCTTTTCGCTTCTTTCGGTAAAGGCACGAAGGTAGAAAAAAAATAAAGTCCCGACGTTTCGATCACCGACGGTTGCCTGTGTGGCAATCGAAACGTCGTGATCTATTGTAAATGTTCTACCTACGTGACTTTACCGAAAAAACCAAAGAGTATGGATTTCTGCAACCATGAAAGCTTCAAATCAAGATTGTTTAATCTTGAGATTAAACAATCTTGATTTGAAGCTTTCGTGACTGCAGGAATCCATACTCTTTGGTTCTTTCGGTAAAGTGACCTAGTTCGATCGAAACGTCGTGATTTGTTTTATTGTATTGTATTTCTAACTACGTGACTTTACCGAAAGAACCAAAGAGTATCAACAATGTTTGTTTATTCCGCTCAACGTTGTGGGTGCAGTGCATCGCGGCGGGCTCGCTACTGTGCCACCGCGCCCTGCGTCTGGTCAGCCCTCCTCGCCCCACTTGCTTGAGCGACGCACGTTGGTAACGTGAGCAAAAATCCACCGTGCATTCATTTGCACGACTCTTTTTTTGCGTAAATTCACTTGCCTATCTGCATTATCCTCAATGACGATAATGCCGATGCTGTGGTGATGTATTGTACCGTTTTTGCGGTAAAACGAGGACGCATGCATCCAGATTGAAAACGAATTTCATTAGAACTCTTTTTTTTGTTGCGTTAAGTTTGTTGTCCTTCCGCGCACCTCCGATTAGCACGGTTGGCTACGCACGGAGTGAAAGAAGTTCAACGTGCGTAAAAAAAAACCCGCAGAAGTGGTCCTTGTGTATTGACATAAGAGGGGAGAGGCTGCTGGGGGCTCTGGGACCCTAGGCAACCCAGACGCTTAAGCCCCTTGGCGCCAGGCGCTGGGATCCCAGACAACCCAGCCAGTTAAGCCCCTTGGCGCCACCAACGGGGGGGGGGGGGGCTGTGTGTGCTCTGTGGGATATCTGGGGGCGCACACAACCCCACCCCTCGTTGGGGACGAGACATTAAAGGGCAGCTCCCTGGCCGATAAGAGCCAGTTGTAGCTCAAGACCCAAGACCCAAGACCAGCCATCTCAGGACCCTGGGACGCTGTGAGGGCCAGTGGTGGGACTCTGGAACTCCCGGCTCTACGTCATTGTGAGGGCGAGTTCCAGAGCGTGGCCAGAGTAGTGTATCTAGGCTGTGTACCTAGGCTGTGTACCTAGGCTGTAATAGAGTATCAGGACTGTTGGACTGTTGGATTGTAATAAAGAAGTTACCTCTACAAGTGTCACCGGAACCCATTACACTTGCTTATACACATCCTGCAGCTCACTAGCATTGGTTGAAAGAGCAAGCGTCACTCCGCTGACGAGACAAGGGGGTGTCGAAACGGCGCCGGCCGTGTGGCTGATGGGCTGCGTAAGAAAAAAAGCTGGCAAGTTTCTTTATTTATTTATGTAGGCGGAGGGTCAGGCGTGGTGGAGGAGTTATTGATTGCGTATTTATTTCCGTATTACACATCCGTGTAATGTAGTATCGACACCATCCGCCCGCGGGCAGGAGCGAGGTGGGTGACAGGGTGGGAGGGGGGGTTCGCATCGCAAGATCGTAAAGAGACGCCTTTGGAGATGCCTTCATCCAGCAGTGGATGGCTTGATCGAGGTTGGTAACGAATGTGATGATGTGTTTTGGCTGGCCATCGCAACAAAAGACTGCGAATGCGTCGCGCGATTTCGGATGCGCTTTCGCGGCCGTCTGGAACGCTCTTCCTTCCGATATTCGGACGGCACTGGGAGCTATGCACTTTCAAATATATATTGAAAACTATTTTTTTTGAACCGCTTTTTTGTGTTTAGTTTGTTGACCTTCCCCCCGCACCTCCGATTAGCACTGTTGGTAACGTACGGATTCGAAAGAAGTTCAACATACATACAATAACATTCATCATCATCATCATTAGCCATTGTCAGCTTGTTTGCGATATCTAACACGAACCCCTAACCGACATGTCCGGGCCATCTCCTTGTCTCTCTGAGTTCTACTTTGTCTCAGCTTGTCCCAGCTGAGCACCACCACCAGTCCCTCTCTGGCCTTCTTCATCCTCGCCTCCAGAATTAACACCTCCTCGTTCGAGACACAAACATCGCAACCTTCTTGATTTGGACCCCTCCATCCCCCCCTCCCTCCTCGAAGATACTGGCGGTGGGACGCCTTTTGGCGTCATCTGGTCGAACACCATTTGAGACTAGGCTCTAAAGAAAGCTGTCTCTGGTGTGGACCAATCCGTTTCAAAGACAATGCATAAATTATCATAGTATTGTTTTATGTTTACATTTGACTGCAAGTATTGTGGCTAATGTAAGCATGATTCCTTGCAAAATGTGTCAGTTGTGTTGCCAGAAAAAAGGGGGAAAACCATATTAGAACATCTCATTTGTGAATGGAAAACTAAAGACGCCAAGGCACAGTGGTGCGATTGTGACCATGCATCCAACGCTATGGGCCACATCGCGAACCACCGTAGTTCTGCGCCCTTTCAAATCAGAAGGAAAAGCAAAACGACACGAGCTCTCTCGCCGTGGCTAGCAGACCTCGACGCTGCAACTTATCTCCTGAACGCATTGCTGCCATAGGCAAGAGTAGAATAGAATCACGGCCACATTCTCCGCATCATAAGACACACTCTTCAACCAGCAAACCCCCACCACCATCACCCTCCCCTCTGTATTTTAAAACAAACGATGCAGGTTCGGTGGCCAGGAGATGCGATCTCGCTCGGCTGATACGCAGGAATATCGTGGGTTCGATCCCGGACCCTGGCAATGCCTGCCGTTGTATATTTGGAATCCTCCCTCTCTCTCTCTCTCTTCCCGTGGATTGTTCTCTGGGTTCCTCCTCTGTTTTTGCCCTCCTACACGTTTCTTTCTAGAAGCAGGCGTTTAGATTAAATGGCTACTCCTATAAATCCTCACGTCTGTTTATGACGATGATATAGATCACTTCAACGATGAGCTACCATCACGAGTGGCCGGTTCGCCGCTGAACAAGAGCTAATAGCTCAGTGGGCTTCACCTGGTAAATGTTTAATTTGTAATGGTTACAAAAATATAAAACACTTGCCAAAAATTACGTCTCATCGTAATAAATGTATTAAAGCCGACGTTTCGGACAATGGCCCTTCCTCACAGCACGTAAATGAGAAGGTCCGTTTCCTGATATGTGCCCGTGCGTGTGTGCGTGTGCCCGTGCGTGTGTCTGTGTGTCTGCCCGTGTGGGGAGCGGTAGTGTAGCGGTAAGCGCATTGCGCTATGAACCTGGCGACCAGGGTTCGATTCCCGCTCACGGCCAACCGGTCCTGGGCCTCCCCTAGGTCGACTCAGCCTCAAATGACTACCGGGTGCGGTGTGTAAACATCGCCACTGGGGAGACAAAGGCGGTCGGGCGTGGTTCTGGCCACACACCCCCTTGGTGTACCGTTCCGGCCTTCATAGGTGCTCGCTAACAGCACTTGCCCCTACAGTCTGTTAAGGTTATACGGGGGATCTTTGTCTGCGCCCGAATGTGTGTCGGCCCGTGTGTGTGTGTGTCTGCCCCCGTGTGTGTGTGTCTGCCCCAGTGTGTGTGTTTACCCGCGTGTGTGTGTGTGTGTATGTGACTGCCCGCGTGTGTGTGTGTGTGTGCGTGTGTGTGTGTGCGTGTGTGTGTGTGCGTGTGTCTGTGTGCGTGTGTGTTTACCCGTGTGTGTCTGCACCCGTGTGTTGTGTGTTTACCCGCGCGTGTGTGTGTGTATGTGACTGCCCGCGTGTGTGTGTGGGGTGGTCAGCGAGCCGCACACGTCCACAAATGAGGCCGAACCTCGTCCCGTCGCAGCGAACTTCGGTAACGAAGCTCGACACACCGCGGCCTCCGCTCCACCTCAGTGAAATTAAATCTCAGCCTTCTTCCGCTCCTCCTAAGGTGACCCTCAGCGTTCGCAGCCCTACAGCACCCCTGGATCTCCGTCAAATTAAGCTCGCCTCCAGCCGCGCGCGGCTGTCGCCCCATAGATCGTGTTCACATCGGCGCGTGATCCCCTTTATGCGGACGGACGACACTGCTCAGCGGTCGAGCGCCTTGACACCCTCTCTCGCTTGTTTACAGATGCGGCTCATGGCGGCCGCCCTGGTTATTCCCGCGGGCGTAATTCGTGGCAATAGTAATAGTACTACTCTTTGGGTCTCTCGGTAAAGTCACGTAGAGAATAAAATAATCACGACGCAAATTGTTTTTTTTTTTTCACCTGAAGACGGTTGCTTGTATTGCGATCGAAACGTCGAAATTGTTTTAAAATTATTTTTCTATCTACGTGACTTTACCGAAAGACTCAAAGAGCATGAATTCCTGCAGTCACGAAAGGTTTAAGTCAATAAAAATAATAATGTTTAACACGAGGCTTTCGCGACCAATATCATCCGTAATAGAGTTTTTTGGGGGTTAGATCGCGAAAATAAAGTAAATGCGTCGTTAAAACCACATCTACGTCGACTGATGGTAGCAATTACTGGCGAAACGTCGTACTCAGATTGTAAATGTTGTGGTTTGGCTCTCCAACACACCGGTGTGCTGTACTAGTATACTACACTCTCCACTACACTACTATACACTACACTATACACTACACTATACACTACACTATATGCGAGTGCTGTACTAGTGACGAAGTGGCCACGTTCTGTTTACGTGACAACCCTTACTAGTTGGCTGTGTCGGGTGGTGGCGGGTTTAACGACACATTTACATATTTACTCCATCTAACCCAAATAACCTCTTTTATGAATAACAATAAGGCGAGGGCCACTGAGCTATTCAGCTCAATTTCAGAGGCGACCTGGCTACACTTTCTAGCTCAACGAAGTGGCTTATCATCACGAGAAATAGGGGGGGGTGGGTGGTGGTGATGGAAGGGGGGTGAATGAGGGCAGAGGGTGATCGGGGGGTGGTGGGAGGGATGGAAGCAGAAGCAACACCCACATCTCCGCTCCACCAAACTTGGTAATTTTCACGTTGTCTCTTCCACATCGCGTCAAAGTCAGCGAAATGGGGGGGGGGGAGGCAAGAGCCCCCCACTCCCCGCGGCCTCCTCCTCGCCCCCTGTCGCCACGTGGATCCGAGACGTGGCGTGTCCGCGCGTGAAACCCAACCCCCTTGCGGCATCAGGGACAGAGTCGGATTGCGCCTGTACAGGATTTAGGTTTTGTTTTCAAGATAAATGAATGAGTCACGCGTGATGATTGTGACAGACAGACATTCCCCGCCCCCCATCATTAGTGAGCTCCTCCGGCAGGTAGCGAGGCTGCGTTGACGGGAAGTGGGGGCTAAAGGTGCGCGGGATGGCCTAGAGAAGAGCTGGGCTCATGTGGCATTACAGAAGGATGTCGGAGCTGAGTGGACTTTGCCGACGACTGGTACCAGGGGTGTGAAGATTGACCTCTGCGGAGGAGGCTCGTGAAGGACGCCGTTACTGGGCAGTTGGAGGCGGTCGGTTCTCCAGCAACAGCGGAGGTCGGAGAAGCGACGCTCACGACAGCGAGCGGAGCGTCGGGGAGGTGACCAAAGGTGAACTTAAGGCACGCGCATCAGTCCCGTGACCTCCTGCCAGCAGCGAGCTTTCAACACGTCACGTGGGTGCTCATAGTGCACCTAGCCTGGCACAAGCGCCGTGGTGACGTCACCGCCGCTGAGTGGTGGTTGTGACCCAGAGCTTTGGAGGCGCGGGTTGGTGTATAGCGCAGAAGTTTTACTGAGGCTCCAAAAACCAACCGGTCAGTGGGCTGAGACTTGGCAGCGAGATGGATGCATCACAGTGTAATGTGAGGATATATCCGGGTTGCTGATGGATCACACCTCGTTACGATGATTGGCTCTACCGGTCCTGGCCCATAGCCAATGGGGGGAAGTCTAGGGGCGTGGCCCTGACGTAATGGGAAGGTGACATCTGTAAGTAGAGGATTGGATATGCTGGCTTTAGCCACAGCCAATGGGGGGACGAGTCAGGGGCGTGGTCCTGGGAGCGTACGATAGAGTCTAGAAGATTCCATAGAGGCTAACCAGGATTGGTGGAAAGGTACCACGTGACCCGGGTATTAAAAGGGGTGGAGACGGACAACACGTGGTCAGATCTGGAACGAACGGAGGATGAGGCCACGCTGGAGCGGGGTCCAGGCGGCCACGTGGCCGCGCGTGTCTCTCTCCCTCTCACGCTGTCTGTCTTCAGCGTGAAGGCGTAAGATGGGAGTGTTGTGAACGACAGACAAATAAAGACCGGATTCCAGAAGTCGCTTCCACGACCTTTATTACAACAGCAAGTAGGTTTTCTTGAGATTTGAATGTTCGGTTATTTATACTCGGCAAACGTCGATGGCTTTTTCTCCGGATAGTCCGTTTTATTTTTATCCTTTTCACCACCCACATGAAGCCAAACGTTGGTTCCGTGGAATTTACAGAAGCAGCGGAAGAAGAAGCATTAAACAAATACGGAGCCCTCTCGAAACCTAGGGGAACTCTTCATCGGAAACGCGGGGCCCAGACAAAGATCACGGAACAAAGTAAAGGGGTCAAAGGGCGAGCAAAAGAAGCACGGCAGAGTGAGAGAGGGAGAGTGGCGCACGCCGAGAAATACCCCGAGAGAGACACGGACAAAGGAACACATGGCCAAAGAGAACACACACATACATACACACGCACACACACGCATACACACACATACACACACACACACATACACACACACACAACAACAATCGCCACGAAGTGGCGGTGACGTCACCACGATGCTTGTGTCAGGCCATGTGCACCTTGAGGCCACGTGAAGTGTCGAACGCCCGCTGGCAGGAGGTCACGGGGCAGACCCAGGTGCCACGGGTCGACTGACTAAGATGACCGAGATGACTGGTTGATGCACCACCTGTGCCCCCTACTGTGCCAACTTGCTGTGCTTTATCCACCCGGCGCTCCGCTCATTGTTGTGAGCGTCGCTCCTCCGCCCTCCATTGTTGTTGGAGGGCGACTGCTTCCAACTGCCCAGTAGCGTCCTTCACGAGCCTCCTCCATAGAGGCCGATCTTGACACCGCTGGTATCAGTCATCGGTAAGTCCACTCAGCTACACGTCCTCCTGTACCACATGACTCCATCTCTTCTCTAGCCCGTGTCGCGCATGTATAGCCCCCTCGATCCGGCCGAACAAAAGCTGTTTGGGCATGCGGTGATTGGGAATGCGGGCTACATGACCCAGCCAACGCAGCCTGGCCTGCTGGAGGAGCTCACCGATGGGACTTTGTCCAGATCTTTCAAGGATTTGTGAGCTCCTCACACAATCCAGCCTGGTTAAACCCAGGATGGATCGTAGGCAGGCCAGCCTAAATGTTTCCAACCGGCGAAGATGCTCCATTAGGGCGGTCCACGTTTCGCAAGCGTAGAGAAGACAGGGAATGACCGTGGCCGAGAAGACCCACAAAGATATAGACAAAGATTCCCTGTGTAGCCTTAACAGACTGTAGGGGCAAGTGCTGTTAGCGAGCACCTATGAAGGCCAGAATGGTACACGAGGGGGTGGCTGGCCAGCACCACGCCCGACCGCCTTTGTCTCCCCAGTGGCGATGTTTACACACCGCACCGGGTACTCATTTGAGGCTGAGTCGACCTAGGGGAGGCCGGGGACCAGGTTCAGATAATCGTCACTGGTGTTGGCCGTGAGCGGGAATCGAACCCGGGTCGCCAGGTTCATAGCGCAGCGCGCTAACCGCTACACTACCGCTCCCCACTCACACATACACGCGCGCACACATCCGCAACATCGCATTGACTCTTCGGGGGGCAGCGTGCGTCGCGGTATAGAAGGGGCGATGGATGACGGACGAGGCTGGTGACGGAATGGCAGTGGAGAGAACATTCCCGAGAGGACGGCGATGGCATTGATGGGGAAATGCGAATGGCTTAATGTGCGGTAGAGGATTCTAGATTTGAAGCTTTCGTGACTGCAAGGATTCATACTCTTAGTTCTTTCGGTAAAGTCGCGTAGGTAAAAAATGAAATTAAAATTAATAAAAAAAAAAATATTTTTATAAAATGAAATTAAAATTAATAAAAATAATTATATTTTTATTAATTTTAATTTCATTTTTGTTACCTACGTGACTTTACCGAAAGAACTAAGAGTATGCGGTGGAGGAGGTGGGGGTGGGGGGCGACGATATGGATTGTGGCATCGCAGGCCTTTAAGGGATTTGGTCACACAGTGCAGGAGGCCTTCATCTAGCAGTGGATAAGCGCACGTGTAGCTTGGCGCGAGATATTCGATTAGCTCGCGAGCAGGAGGAGTGGCAGAGCGATTTACGGGGGCGGCATTGACCCTAAGCGATGGCGACGGAGTGAATAGAACGGGGGGGGGGGGGTGTAGGAGGCGTTCATGCAGCAGCGGATAGACCATGGCTTCACGATGCTGATTGATGCTGATGCTGCTCCACAAACCACGACTCTTTCCTTCACAACCTTCCCCCCCCTCCTCCCCACCTTCCCTTGCCGACGTTCAGCACCGATATTAAATTTCGCCATTGGGAATGAGCAGCTGCGCTTGACATTTGCCATAAATACGGCCGGGTTCTATTGCGGCGCGTGTCCACGGATCCTCCGTTAATGGTCGGGGACACTTTCATGGCCCTGGGACGTGGAGAGACGTGTTTTCAGCTTCGTCCTGCTTAGGGTGATTTGGCTATTGATTCAAGCGTGACTTTTATTCTAGCCCTGCCAAGATTTCATGGCTTCTTCTCCCCGAGTGGGGGAGCCGGGACCCTGGCGTTCGGCATCTTTCGCGCGGAGCGCCGCCCGAGATACCGCGTCTGTCCGTGACCACCGCCGCAAACCGACTTTGTCTTTGGAATTGTGAAGCGACGGCGTTGGAAACCCATCAGAGATCCTCAGATCGACTCGTCGCCTGTGACCAAACGATATTAATTTCAACTTGCAATGCTGTGCCAACACCGCCACCACCGCCGCTACCGCCACCACCGCCACCACCGCCACCACCGGCACCACCGCCACCACCGGCACCACCACCGCCACCACCGCCACCACCGCCACCACCGCCACCACCGCCGCTACCGCCACCGCCACCACCACCGTCACCACCGCCACCACCGGCACCACCACCACCACCGCCACCACCGCCACCACCGCCACCACCGCCGCTACCGCCACCACCACCGCCACCACCGCCACCACCGGCACCACCACCACCACCGCCACCACCGCCATGCAGTGTTCGCCCCTCGCTCTCGTAGACACACACAGAGAGAGAGATGGAGGTGGGGGACGACTCAGAGGCGCCAGGAGAAAGAACAATGGACGAGGAGCAGGGACGGCAGCAGCAGCAGCCAGGCGAAAAGCCGGCGCCAACAATTGCCCAAGTTCTGCGGTCCTCTAAAAATTAAGATGTTGTCGGCGAACTAATGACTATAAACTACTTTTACAACTATATTTTGGTTCTTTCGGAAAAGTCACGTAGAAGGGAAATAATAAAATAAAAAATAATAAAAATATAAAGCAATATTTGTATTATTTTATTATTTCTCTTCTACGTGAAGCAAGAATATGAATCCCTGCAGTCACGAAAGTTTTAAATCAAAATTTACTATTACAACTGTTAAACGTTTTTTTTTTTTTACCAGCTAAGGCCCACTGAGCTTAATCGCTCTTTTTTTTTAGACGCGAGAGGCACCGTGAACTCCAAATATACAGCAGGCGAAAGGGTCGGGATCGAACCCACGACCTTCTGTATACCAGGCGAGGTCTTTAACATCTTCTGGCCACCGTGGCGAGGAGGGGAGCGGGGAGCAGGGGGGCGGGGGGAAGGGGGGGGGGGGCGAGGGGGGCGGAGGGGGGGGTGCTCGGTGGATGAGGGGGGGGCTGATGGAAGTGGGGAGAGGGGAAGTGGGACAGACAACGCTCCATGAGAAATTAATCCCAGATTCATTGCTGTTCGATTTTTCCGTTGACGGTCTCCGTCACCGCGAAACGGGAGGGAAAGGAAAGAAAGAAAAAGACACCAGGGTGATGATGCGTTTCAGCCATGTTGTTGTTGTTGTTGTCGTTACGCACGCACGCATGATGATGATGATGATGAGATCCGGTTCACGGCCTCTCTGTTATTCACACCAACGCGAGAGCGGTGGCTAGCGGCGGAAAAGAACGGCACGGCGCTCCGAACCGCGCCAATCGATGCGCGTTGGATGAAGAAGTTCTCTGAGCAGACGAGCACAAAAAAAACGGTTTCACATATCGCTCGCCACTGATGCTGCCCGTTGATAGGAGCTGCGCACGCAATGTGGTGGCTGGCTCAGAGCGCAATCACCACTGTGCACGGCCCCCCACTCCACCACAATTGTTTGTTTATATCGCCCCCACTAGAGATCTGTGAGAAAAAGAGCTTTACAGCTCATCGGATTCCGCCAGTGTAAATACACATTGTGATTCTGAGCAGATTCTCAACTCACCTCGCCCATTCTATTCTTGCGTATGCGTGCATGTTGAACTTCTTTCGCACCGTACCGAGCTCATCGGAGGTGCGGGCGAAGGGCAACACACTAAAAACGAGAGGCAGTTCCAAAGAAGTGAGTTGGTCAATCTGGATGACGATTTAAAAGTGCACAGCTCCCAGTGGCTTTCCGATATCGAAACGAAGAGCATTCCAGACGGTCGCAGAAGCGCATCTGAACTCCGCGCGATGCGGTTGACCGTCTTTGCTCGACGGTTAGCCAAAGGCCGCCGCTGCTGCTCCTTGAGATCAGCAAGATGTTGTGAGTCGACTGTGATTGCTGGTGCAATGCCCTCGATGGTGTCACCACGGTGCAGCGACAGTGCCGAGTGAGGAGTGGTACCGTAAGGGCGGAGCCCGGGTGTCACTGAGACTTTTTGACTTTTAGACAACTTTTATTGCCGCCAGCAGCAACAGCACTGGAGGCGATTGCGACACGAAATACACAAAGTCACCAGCAAACAAATTAAACAACCGCTACAAATCCACGCGCTGTGGCGCTAAAAGCACCGCGCACAACACGAAAGAAAAGTCACGTGGTGGTGGTGGTCATCGCGCACGCCACGGTGACGAGCGATCGCTTCAGAAGGTGAACACGAGGGTGCCGTGCACGCTGGTGCAGAGAGGGGCTTGTCCGGCTCCCCAGCGTTCGGAGAAGACGCGCACATCACCAACATGTGTGTGGTACGCGTGCTCCAGCCGGAGCCGCGCCTTGAGCAGGCCCCTGAACACTGGAAGCACAGAGCAGCCGTCAGTGGCACCTTGCAGCATCTTATTTCTCGTTCTGTACACCGCCATCTTCGCCTGAGCACAGGCGAAGTTGGCGAGGTCATGGCGCTTGTTAGCCAGGTAAGGCACCACCCCATATACGAAGCTGCTGTTGTAGAAGGTACCCCAAGTTTCCTGAAGATGTTCCCCACCCCAAAAGGCGGAACATTGGTTTGAGCCGCTGGCAGTGTAAGTACCGGTGGGGAAGATCCTCCCTGGCACCGCAGGACATGCACAAGTCTGTTACCCCTGGCGAGATTCGGCTGAGCCACACGGCCGATGGCAACGTGCAGTGTGCCAACCTCCACTGGAGGTCACCGCAGCGTTTGGCTACGGGAGACTTGAGAGCGAGACAGAGAGAGAGACAGAGAGAGAGACAGAGAGAGAGACAGAGAGAGATACGTAACCACGCAGAGGCGCGAAAAGGCACCGCAGTCGAGCGGGAAGGCAACAGCCAGAGGCAGTGAAATGGCGTTGACGAGTGCCCAAGCTTTCAAGGTCTTCTACATATGAAGTTGCTATCGGCCAATGAATTGAGTGTTTGTTTAACACGTGGTCGGCTTTTTGCGACCAATATTACCCATGTTAGAAGGCTATGTTGGGTTAGATCGCGTAATTATGAGGGCGTATTTAAACCTGCCTCCACCTGACACTGCCAATTAGTCAGGCGTGTCTCTCTTGGGCTCTTCACGGGGTTAAAATAATTCAGCTTGAAACTGGAAACGCTTTCGTTGAGAGGGCTGTGTGTGTGGAGCCGGTTTGTGTAGCAGGTTAGAGCTACGCTGCGCTACGAACCTGGCGACCCGAGTTCGAATCCCGCTCACGGCCAAAATCACTGACGATTATCTGAACCGGTC
This sequence comes from Lampetra planeri, assembly GCF_965212315.1. Classification (NCBI taxonomy): domain Eukaryota; kingdom Metazoa; phylum Chordata; class Hyperoartia; order Petromyzontiformes; family Petromyzontidae; genus Lampetra; species Lampetra planeri. The sequence goes on along the minus strand of NC_136144.1, from coordinate 6,085,215 downwards.
CTGTGCCTCCACTAGGTCGAATCAGCCTCAAATGATTACCTGGTGCGGTGTTTAAGCATCGCCAATGGGGAGACAAAGGCGGCCGGGCGTGGCGCTGGCCACCCACCCCCTCGTGTGCCGTGCCGGCCTTCATAGGTGCTCGCTAACAGCACTTGCCCCTACAGTCTGTTACAGGCTACACGGGGGATTTGTGTCTTTGTGTGTGAACGTGCATAGAGTTTGATTGCCGCTCGCGATTATCTGAACCGGTCATGGACATCCCTGGGTTCGCTCGGCCTTCAATGAGTAGCTGGTGAGATGTGGGAAGACAAAGGCGGCCGGGCGTGATTGTTGGCCTCGCGTGCAGCACTTGCCCCAATAGCCAGGTCCCAGGCTACCCGGGAGATCTTTGTCCCTGTTTTTAGAGTGTGTGTGTGTGTAGTGGTGCTAGCGTTTCCATGCTCTGATGAATTCAATTACTTTGGCACTTGAAAATCTGTGCGCACAACCCGAATGAGGCATGTGCACCTGTTTGTGTGTGTGTACACACGTCTGTGTGTGTACGGACGTGTGTGTCTGTGTGTGTTCACACGTCTGTGTGTGTGTGTGTCTGCGTGTGTACACACGTGTGTGTGTGTGTGTCTGTGTGTGCACACACGTCTGTGTGTGTCTGTACACGTGTGTGTCTGTATGTGTACACGTGTCTGTGTGTGTACACGTGTCTGTGTGTGTAACACGTGTCTGTGTGTGTAACACGTCTGTGTCTGTGTGTGTGTACGCACATGAGGAGCGATTGCCGGCAACCCGGGTTCGAATCCCGCTCACGGCCACCAACACCAGTAACGATTACATGCACCGGTCCTGGGGGCCTCCCCTAAGTTGACTCAGCCTCAAATGAGTACCTGGTGCGGTGCGTAAACATCGCCACCGGGGAGACAAAGGCGGACCTGGCGTTGTGCTGCCAACCCAGCCCCGGCTGCGGCGTGACAGCCTTCATAGCTGCTCGCTAACAGCACTTGCCACAACAATCGGAGGCTATACGGGGGGGTTCGGGGATCTTTGTCTTTGTACACACGATCACGCGCGCGCTGGTGGTTGCAAAGAGACCGCTTCTAACATCGGTGTGAACGCGCGCGCGTGCGCGTGTGTGTGATTATCGATACAGCGACGATGATGATAACCACGAGAGAGATTGCCTGGGGGGCTGATGGCACTGTGGGGGGGGGGGGGGGGTGGGTGAGACGGCCCACTCTCAACAACCGTCGGATAGGTCGCGCTTGACGATGCCCTCTTTCATCCACGGGGACCCCGTCCTGCGATGGAGCGTGGCGACACCTGCGGAGGATCGCGTGTAACAGCGACCTCATTGGGGGGTGGGGGGGGGGGTCTCAGCGACCACCTCCACGCCAAGATTGGGGTCGACTCAAACGGTAAATGACTAACCTGGTGAGTTATATATATATATGTAATACTGGAAGGAACATCCTGGTTACAGCAGCCCACAGGGGATTATTGTGTCCGTCCGTCCGTCGTGAAGGGAGGGGCTGGGTGGGGGGGGAGGGGCTGGGTGGGGAGGGGAAGGTGGGGTTGGGTGGGGAGGAGCTGGGTGGGGAGGGTGGGGAGGGTGGGGCTGGGTTGGGAGGGGAGGGTGGGCAGGGGCTGGGTGGGGAGGGTGGGCAGGGGCTGGGTGGGGAGGGGCTGGGTGGGGAGGGTGGGGAGGGGCTGGGTAGAGAGGGTGGGGCTGGGTGGGGGGAGGGGCTGGGTGGGGAGGGGCTGGTCACCCCGTGGTGCCCTTATAAAACTCAACGTTTGACCTACTCACGCCGGCTTGTGCCCGCCCTCACAGTCAGGCATATTTGCGGAATACACCACGCCGCCGTTGACCCTGGCCATTGACCGAGCAACCCAACGTTGCTACCAGCTCCCTCCGCAAGAATGTGTTTCTGTGTTCAAACATCAGTACTGGGTACACTCGTTCACGGGCAGCCCAGGGTGTCGCTGGCAACGCAACAGCCGAGTGAACAAGAAAACGTCGGGCAAACGTGCATTGACGTTGGCTCAGCGTGGGCCTAAGGGGCCGTCCATAAATGACGTCACGCAACTAGGGGAGGGGGGAGGTCAGACATTTGTGACGATGTGTGACGAGGGGGGGGGGGGGGGTTGAGAAATGTGACGTCACATAAAAATGCGCAACTATAAATAATATAGACAACACGTTCTACTTAATTAAATATACTTTTAATAAATGTTTTCTCCTACAACATCAGAGTGCAGCGCCACATTAAATACGCACTACAATGACAATAGTTTAAAGCGATTTGAAGCATGTTTTATTTTTTGGGGGGGCAGAACTTTGTGACGTCATATTTGAGAGGGGGGGGGTCTGACTTTTTGTGACGCCGTGTGAATGGGGGGGGGGTCAAAAATCGTCCCAAATCGCGTGACGTCATTTATGGACGGCCCCTAACGTTGGCCCAACCTTTGAAGATTTTACTGGTCTTGTCCTCTCTGCTGCCTTTTAACCCCTGGAATTGTAAACATGTCTTCATTTATAAACAAAATAGATGAATAGTGGATCCCACGGTGGTGAAATGTTAACTACCTCGCCTTGTATACAGGAGGTCGTGGATTCCATCCGGACCCTGACGCCTGCTCCATACTTGGAGTTTGCATGTGCCCACAACCACGTGACTTGTCTTTCGTGTTGTGCGCGGTGCTTTTAGCGCCACAGCACGTGGATTTGTAGCGTTTATTTTCATTTGTTTGCTGGTGACTTTGTGTATTTCATATCGAAATCGCCTCCAGTGCGTTTGCTGCTGGCGGCAATATAAGTTGTTTAAAAGTGAAAAGTCTCTCCCCGTGGTCGCCTGCATTTTTTTCCGGGTCCTCCTAAGGTTTTACCGTCCAAATTTAGAATAAATCTCGTGATCAGATGATTTGATACTGTACCTTTCCACGTGTGATGATGATGATGATGATGATCACAGAAGCCACTTCAATGATGAGTTATCGTCACTTGTGGCCAGGTCGCCTCTGAACAAGAGCAATATAGCTCAGTCGGGCCTTACCTGGTTAAAAAAAAAAAATTGTAGTTTTAGTTTAGAATAGAGAAACGCGTTGACAAAAAAAAATGCGGCAGATTTCGCGACGCGACGGGACAGACGTCGCTGGGCACGAAACGCGCTGCTCGGAGCGGTGACCAAACAAAGGCGGTGTCCTCGGGTTCGACACGGATTTTTGGACACGCCGGGATAAATGGGTCGACAGCCGTCGGCAGTGAAGGGGGGGAGGAGGTGGTGAGGGGGGGGACAGGCAGATTCAGGGGAGCGGATCCTGCTACGCGCACGGAGAGGATTTTTTTTTTTAAATCGCACCCCGGGCCGCGGTGCTAATGCCACTCGCAAGACGCTGTCAGCCACGCGCCGCTCCACGGGACAGTCAGCTGCAAGGCCGGCTCACTGACTGTCTAGTTCACAGGCTGACTCACCAGCTCACTGACTGTCTAGTTCACAGGCTGACTCACCAGCTCACTGACTGTCTAGTTCACAGGCTGGCTCACCAGCTCACTGGCTAACGAGTTCACAGGCTGATTCACCAGCTCACTGGCTAACTAGTTCACAGGCTGGCTCGCCGGCTCACTGACTAACTAGTTCACAAGCTGGCTCACCAGCTCACTGGCTAACGAGTTCACAGGTTGGCTCGTCGGCTCACTGACTAACTAGTTCACAGGCTGGCTCACCAGCTCACTGACAAACTAGTTCACAGGCTGGCTTACCAGCTCACTGGCGAACGAGTTCACAGGCTGGCTCGCCGGCTTACTGACTAACTAGTTCACAAGCTTGCTCACCAGCTCACTGACTAACTAGTTCACAGGCTGACTCACCAGCTCACTGACTAACTAGTTCACAGGCTGGCTCACCAGCTCACTGGCTAACTAGTTCACAGGCTGACTCACCAGCTTACTGATTGTCTAGTTCACAGGCTGACTCACCAGCTCACTGGCTAACTAGTTCACAGGCTGGCTCACCAGCTCACTGGCTAACTAGTTCACAGGCTGACTCACCGGCTCACTGACTGTTTAGTTCACAGGCCGGCTGACCGGCTGGCTCACCAGCTCGCTAGTTGACAGGCTGCCTTTCTATCTCTCCGCTGGCTGACACACTGGCTGCCTAGTTCACAGGCTGGCTGACACACTGGGTGCCTGGTTCACAGGCTGGCTGACACACTGGGTGCCTGGTTCACAGGCTGGCTGGCTCACCGGCTGGCAGGCTCACTAGCTATTTGGACTCATTGAATTGCTAACTGACTCACTGCCCGACTCGTTCTCTGTATGGCTGGATCACTATGTGAATTCGTGGGTCTCCATGCAAGTTTTACGGGCGTCCGCGTAAGTTTCGCGGGGCCTCTTGCGTGAAACCACATCCAGCAGCGGATTAACAACGGGAGCTTGTGGTGCACGTACGCACGTGTGGAGGTGCTGGTGGTGGTGGATTGCTGCGAGCCTTCATCGGTTAAGCAAAGGCCAATTGTCGGCACGTATTAGTGTGTGCGCGCGCTCGGGTCACGGGTGTGAATTTAGAGGTTAGCGAGTACTGGTGGAAGCTAATGTTATGCATTAAGGGTTAGGGATGATGGCTTGGGGAATGCGGGTGGATTTAAGAGTTTGTGGGGGTGGAGGTCGGGCGGGTGGGCGGGCGGGGGGGGGACGAAGGGTCTGGGGCTGCTGACTGGGAGGATGGGTCAGAGGAAACGAGAACATTCGTGGCACGCTTTGCACATCAGCAGCGCCCACGGCGTTCATTAAATACTCATCGCTTTTGTTGTTGTTGTTTTCTTCTGACGCTAAAACGCAATCGTCCTGCAGAAGGGGGATAGATGATGCTGTGATGTGTCGCGCGCGCTCACCTTGCGTCCTTCACCGCACGACGCCAAATAATTAAAATGCGGCGGTGGAGTCAAGGACGCGACGGGAAAGGAAGACCACCAAGAAAGAGGGAAAATTACGCCCAACTTTTTTTGAAACGAGAGAGGTCATCGGTAGGCCCCCCCCCTCCCCTTCGTCTTGGCAAAGGTACAGCCCCCCCGTTCAGCTTCAGTCTCGACACGGTGTAAATCTGGCCCAATACGAGTTCATGAATAGGTGGGGGGGGGGGGGGGGGTGGGGGGGGGGGTAAAAGCGTAAAGCATTTAAGTTGGAGAATGCTGACACAGCGAAAGGACTGCTATATTCATTCCATGACCGCACTTTTTATTTTTTTGCTTATATCCCCCCCCCCATCCCCGCTCCCTCTCCCATCAGCCCCCCCCCCTATCTTCGATTGTTTCGCGGCCGCGGAAAGTGTTAGAGTTGAGCGCGAGCCGCGTGGGAGGGGAGTGGACGGATGGCGAAAGAGAGACGCAGAAACGGCTGTGGCTGCGGTGCAGGTCCGGCTCGGCTCGGTCGGTGGCAGTGGAAACGGGGCCGACAACAGCGGCGAACCGCACCCGGTATCCGATACGGGGGTTCACGTTTGTGCGGTCTGGCTAAGGCGCGCGGTGTGAATTCGCTCGGACTGTGGGAGGCGATCGTGTGCGCTGTGTGTGACCGTGTGCGCTGCTCGGCGGGCAGCTTGTCTCAGAGATGCACGCAGAGATCCATACACATAGAGATACACACATAGAGATATACACAGAGACAAAGATCCCCTGTATAGCCTTAGCAGATTATTGGGGCAAGTGCTGTTAGCGAGAACCTGTGAAGGCCAGCACGGCTCACGAGGGGGTGATGTGGCTAGCACCACGCCCGACCGCCTTTGTCTCCCCAGTGGCACCGCACCAGATACTAATTTGAGTCGACCAACAGGAGGCCCAGGTCCGTTTCAGATAATCGTCACTGGGTGTTGTCCGTGAGCGGGAATAGAACTCGTGTCGCCAGGTTCGGAGCGCAGCGTAGCGCTAACCGCTACACCACCGCTCCCCAACACACAGAGCTGCACACAGAGCTGCACACAGAGACACACCTTTGCGCGTGCACTGGGTGTGCCGTCATCTCGTGCGGTTTCGCTTCGTGCGCCCTTTCTTTGTAACGCATCTACTACTGCCGCACGGAGCGTGGGGTGACCTCTGTGATATTCGTATCGAAAACTTCCCAGTATTATTCTGTCCCTCCACTCCCTCCCTGGAGGTCTCGCGGATGATGGGATGTGTACAAAATACCAAAAAAAACCTGGCGCTTGATGGGGAGCGGGCCGTGCAAGTCGTGTGCGCCCAGCCCCGTGAGCTCGGTCACCTGGGTTCAATTCCCGGCCACGGCCAACGTCAGTGCAAAGCGATTTGCTTCACCGGTTCTGGCTCCCGCCTTCACCAGACTGGTGAAGTATGGTCAAACAACCCCCGTGACCAAGATGTCATGGGGGAAAGCCTTCGTTAAACAGCGGCTAGACAAAAAAAAGACGTAATAAAATCATGATCTCATTATAATCATTGATAGGGGGTGGAGCCTTGTGCAGTGGGAAGTGCGTTGCGCTACTGGAGTTGACGTCAGTGGCAAGTGTAACCGGTCCTCTTGACCAACATGTGCTGACCATCGTGGTGCAGTATGGTCAATAACCCCCTCTCCCCACCCCAACGTCATGAGCGACTCGGCAACCAACACTCAATTGACAAAGACCGTGCATGTGCCAAGTGTCCAGTTTCGTGACCGTGACGATGACAACGCACCACCACCATCATCACCATCATCCCTTCGGGGTTAGTAAAATGAGAACTGCTTTTAAGCGAGTCCGCACGACCACCGCGTAGCGAGCCTCGCCATCGGAATGTGGAATTTCCACTGCCAGGCTCGTTCTCCGTCGCAAGTTGATCGCGGCCCGCGCTCGCTGGAGCTTGGAGGCGATTGGAAGTTCACCTTGACCCCCCCCCCCCTCCTCCTCCACTAACCCCCCCCCCCCCACCCGCCCTCCGAACAATAACGTGAATTTACGCGTGCAGTTGTTTATCGCCGTCGTTACGAATAACAACAGCAATAATAATAATATCGGTAACGCGCAAAATAAACCCACCTTTAATTAAATTTCGGTTTGAATTGACGGCCGTTAAACAGTCCTCTAATTGTGCGTGATTCGGGCATAGCGTCCGACCTGCGGTGCAAAGGCGGGAGGGGGTGGGGGAGGGGTGGTGGGGGTGGGTGGGGAGCGGTGGCGCAGCGGTTAGCGCGCTCCACTGGGAACCCTTCGGTGCGGGTTCAATTCCCGCTCACGGCCACCAACACCAGTGACGATTACCTGAACCTGTCCTGGGCATGCCACCCAATATCGTCTCAGCCTCGAATGGATACCTGGTGCGGTGTGCAAACATCGCGTCTCGGGAGACAAAGGTCACTGGAAGCGGTGGTGGTGGTGGTCACCCATCCCCCTGTGTGCCGTGCTCTGCCGGCCTTCAAAGGTGTTCGCTAACAGCACTTGCCCCGAAAGTCTGTTAAGGCAATACTTGGGATCGTTGTTTTTGTTTTCGTGTGCGGCCGTGTGTGTGTGTGTGCGAGTTTGGACAAAAGTTCCGTTCGTATTATGTCAGTGAGTGGGTGGATGGGCGAGTCGATGAGTGGATGAATAAGTGATTGAGTTAGTGAGTGGATAAGTGAGTGAATCGGCCGGTGAGTGAATGAATGAGTCTGTAAGTGAGTGAGTGAATGGGTGGGTGAGTGAAAGGGTGAATTGCGGAATGTGGGAGTAGATGAGTAGATGGGTAAGTGAGAGAGTGAGTGAATGGGCGAGTGGGTGGGTAAGTGGACAAGTGAGTGAATGAGTGAGTGTGTGAGTAGATAAGTGGGCGGGTAAGTGAGAGAGAGTGAGTGGATGAGTGAATGGGTGAGTGGGTAGGTTCGTGAGTGAGCGGATGAGTGAGTGAGTGGATGAGTGGGCGGGTAATTGAGAGAGTGAGTGGATGAGTTAATGACTGGGTGAGTGGAGGGTGGTGAGTGATGTGAGTGAGTCTGAGAGTGAGTGAGTGAGCTTCCCACACCCGTTCGAAGGCGATGTAAACATCACCAGCTTGGCAGCCGCGGCAATCTCCGTGCCTCCGCGACGTGTACCCTCGGCGAATCGTGTCGAGCCAGCCACGCTTTCACTCGGTGCAGGCTTCAGTGAGCGGTGGACCCAGGAGGATGAAATTACGACGGGACGCTCTTGATAAATCGCCTACAGCCTCCGTAAAAATTCAGCACCTGCTCTCCGTTGGACAGCGAGCATCGCGATGTGCACGCCTGGAGTGTGACCGCGGTGAGTTATAAACGGCGAATACAAACCCAACGGTCTTAGTCTCTTCCCTGGATATGCCACTTTGTTCAGGAGCTCAATGTCAATGTCGAGCTCTGCCGCTGGCCACCACGAAGAGGGCTTCAGGAGAGAGAGAGTTCGTGTAGTGCTGCTACTCCTGCCTTTGAAGGAGTGCAGGCTACGGTGATTTCATCTATGGTCTATAGCTCAAGTTTCATGGCCACAATCGCATCACTGTGGCTTGTATTTAATGTCATCTCTATGGGTCTCTGTGAGTATGTATCTCTATGGGTTTATTATTTCGATGTCTGATCACCCTCCTCCTTCTCCGTTGAGGGAGTGATAACTACGGTGGTTTACCGCAGGTTCCGTAGTTCGGGTTGCGTGACCAAATTCGCACAATTGTGGGGCTCGTGTCTTTAATTTTACAATTCGTGGAGGAGATGTGCACAGCTGCCCAATGCGGTCGATTTGTTTGACCACCGGCGTCTTCGGGGAATGTCGAGGCGAGGAGGTGCGATGTTTTGTGTCTCGGAAGAGGCGTTTTGAACCGTGGCAGTTTTTCTTTTTTTATTTGAACCGCGCCAGGTTTGTTTTGTTATTTGAACCGAGAGTTCGAACGGCTGCCCTGGGCGTTCTGTCAAATGGGTTGCATTTAATTCCGTACCGCGTGCCTTGTTTAAAAATAATAATAATACAAAACTGAAAGCGAAGAGATGGACTTTTCAGTCGAGTGTTGGCTATGAGTAAACCTCTCAGCTGGGGTTAACACGCAGTAGGCTTTCGCAACCAATATCATCCGTAATAGAGGTTTTTTGGGTTATATCGCGAAAATATAAAAATGTGTCGTTGAAACCCGCCACCACCCGACACGGCCAACTAGTTAGGGTTGTCACGTAAACAGAACGTGGCCAATTCGTCACTAGTACAGCACTAGTGTATAGTGTAGTGTATTGTAGTGTAGTATACTAAGACAACACTAGTGTATAATGTATTGTGTATAGTAGTGTAGTGTATTGTGTATAGTAGTGTAGTGTATAGTGTAGTATATTGTATAGTGTAGTGTATCGTGTAGTGTATAGTAGTATATTGCATAGTGTAATGTATAGTGTCGTGTATAGTGTCGTGTATAGTGTCGTGCATAGTGTAGTGTATAGTAGTGTAGTATATAGTGTAGTATACTAGTACAGCACACCGGCGTGTTGAAGAGCCAAACCACAACATTTACAATCTGAGTACGACGTTTCGCCAATAATTACAACTAGCGTCATCAGGCGACAGCCAGATTTACCGCGTGTTCCAGAGGTTGTCATTTCGAACCCAACAGGCCAGACACCCTGATTAATAATCGCGTGCGTGTGTTTGTATTTTAAGGGATTCACAGTTGATGTAAACATAAAAACTCCCGTGGCTTTATTTTAAAAAAATAGGTAGCCAAGGTGTTTTTATTTTTGTTTTTACTTGATCGTACATTAACCTCATGGCAACATCACCGGCTGGTGGAAAACGATATGCACTGTTTGTTGTTCTAACGTTATCAACCGCCCCTACTGGGCACCTGCAAAAAACGCTTCATAGCTCATCGGATTCCTCCAGTATGAATCAACATTCTGATTATGATAGCCGTATGTGAAACAGAATACAGTGACCACCTTAGCGATAGCCTTGGTGCTGTAAAAAATCAGCGCGAATACCAAAACACGCATTAAACCGCTATGATTACCGTTGCTATATTTACCGTGTCTCAGAGCTTGTTTCACTCGTAGCACAAGTTAATGAAAAAAAAGTTTTTTTTTTAATATATATAAATATTACATGGATCCCGGGATGTGGTTCACATTAAAGGAACACCAATAAAGACTGAATGCCCCACTCGTTCATATATTTGGTCATCGGACATTAATTCATCACAACCGTATGAGCCGACACGATCGCAATTAACTCTGCGCCGAATGTAATTAATTCGGATGCCTGTTGCTCATCGCGATTACAGTGTCATCCGTCCCACGTGCCATTGTGTGTCTAACGGGCTGACACTCTGCGTGTGTCTGTCTGCCTGTCTGTGCGCGAGTGTGTATCGGGGAGCGGTGGTGTAGCGGAGAGCGCTACGCTGCCCTACGAAACAGGCGATCCCAAGTTTGATTCCCGCTCACGGCCAACACCGGCGACGTTTTTTTCTGAACCAGTGCTGGGCCTCCCCTAGGTCGACTCAGTCTCAAATGAGTACCGGGTACGGTGTGTAAACATCGCCACTGGGGAGACAAAGGCGGTCAGGCGTGGTGCTGGCCACCCACCCCCTCGTGTGCCGTGCCGGCCTTCATAGGTGCTCGCTATAACAGAACTTGCCCCAACAGTCTGTTAAGGCTATACGGAGGATCTTTGGGGTTTTTTTTATTCGGGGAGCGGTGGTGCAACAGTTAGCGTGTTGCGCTACGAACCCCGAGTTTTTAGGTCGACTCAGCCTCAAATGAGTACCAGGTGCAATGTGTAAACATCTTCGCTGGGGATACAAAGGCAGCCAGGCGTGGTGCTGGCCACTCACCCCCTCGTGTACCGTACCGGCCTTCAAAGGTGCTCGCTAACAACACTTGCCCCAACAGTCTGTTGAGGCTATACTGGGGTTGCCTTTGTTTTTGTGTGCTATTTGCAATGAAATTCGTATCAACAGAATCTCTCACCTATTCAGAAATTAATCTCGGTCTATTCGTCAAAACAATGATAATGCAATGACCTTTAAACACACCACGCACAAAAAAAAACACAATTGCATTGTTTGATAACATTAGTGGGCAAAACGGGGTCTAGAATTATACAAACAAATACACATAATAATAATAATAATCTTTTATATCCACAAGATGAGGTGTCGGTGATGAATTTCCCGCCGCGCCGCGCGTGCCATTATCGACTTTTGTTCGCATTGTGTGCATTCATTATTTAATTGTAATTTTTTTCAACTCACACAATCCCCCCGATAAGAGAGAAACCTCATCTCCAAGGGTGCCCACGTGTGGCGCGAGACGCGGCCGCATAGCGCGCTGCGCTACGGAAGCCAAGCAGTGGCCACCTCAGTCAGCCCCAAACCCCCCCCCCGCCTCCCTCCTCGCCACCACAGCCGCCTTCAGCAAAGCTGCGGCTGACCAGCGCGGTGAAGTATGGTCACTCAAATCTCGCTCCGTAGGGGAAGGCCCTCGATCAGCAACGGTCTGACACATCGCTCTAAATGATTGCGCTATTCGTCAACTAATAACAAATGGTTCTTAAGCCAGTGGCCCCAAACAATTCTTATCGGCTACCTCGACGGGTAGCAAATGCTGTTGATTATTTCCTCTAAGCATTTTATCTCCAGGTGACAGCGCTGTATGATAGCAAGGTCCCGATGGTAGCTTTGTATGAGAACAATCTTATTACAAGGACGCCAAAGTATGCTTTTTATAGGATATATATTTGGGGGGGAAACATACTATATCAATATCGGGTATCGAGTTTATTTTGTTTAAACCCGTGGACGAGTGAGTTCATGAGTGGGTGAATGGGCGAGTAAGCGAGTGGGTGAGTGAGATCATGATAGGTGAGTTCATGAGCGGATTAGTGGGGGAGTGAGTTAATCGGTGAGTGAGACGATGTTTGGTGAGTAAATGAGCGGCTGGGTGAGTGAATGCGTTTATGGGTGAGCGGAATGGGTAAGTTAGACGGTGGTAGGTGAGTTAATGAGTGGGTGAGTGAGTGCGCGAATTAATAGGTGAGTGGGTAATTTAGACAGTGGTAGGTGCGGGAATGAGTGGGTGAGTGAGTGAGTTAAAGGGTGAGATGGTGGTAGGTAAGGGAATGAGTGGATGAGTGAGATGGTGGTAGGTGCGGGAATGAGTGGGTGAGTGAGTGAGTTAAAGGGTGAGATGGTGGTAGGTGCGGGAATGAGTGGGTGAGTGAGTGAGTTAAAGGGTGAGATGGTGGTAGGTGCGGGAATGAGTGGGTGAGTGAGTGAGTTAAAGGGTGAGATGGTGGTAGGTGCGGGAATGAGTGGGTGAGTGAGTGAGTTAAAGGGTGAGATGGTGGTAGGTAAGGGAATGAGTGAATGAGTGAGTGAGTTAAAGGGTGAGGTGATGGTAGGTAAGGGAATGAGTGGGTGAGTGAGTGAGTTAAAGGGTGAGATGGTGGTAGGTGCGGGAATGAGTGGGTGAGTGAGTGAGTTAAAGGGTGAGATGGTGGTAGGTGCGGGAATGAGTGGGTGAGTGAGTGAGTTAAAGGGTGAGATGGTGGTAGGTGCGGGAATGAGTGGGTGAGTGAGTGAGTTAAAGGGTGAGATGATGGTAGGTGCGGGAATGAGTGGGTGAGTGAGTGAGTTAAAGGGTGAGATGGTGGTAGGTGCGGGAATGAGTGGGTGAGTGAGTGAGTTAAAGGGTGAGATGGTGGTAGGTGCGGGAATGAGTGGGTGAGTGAGTGAGTTAAAGGGTGAGATGATGGTAGGTGCGGGAATGAGTGGGTGAGTGAGTGAGTTAAAGGGTGAGATGGTGTTAGGTGCGGGAATGAGTGGGTGAGTGAGTGAGTTAAAGGGTGAGATGATGGTAGGTGCGGGAATGAGTGGGTGAGTGAGTGAGTTAAAGGGTGAGATGGTGGTAGGTGCGGGAATGAGTGGGTGAGTGAGTGAGTTAAAGGGTGAGATGGTGGTAGGTGCGGGAATGAGTGGGTGAGTGAGTGAGTTAAAGGGTGAGATGGTGGTAGGTGCGGGAATGAGTGGGTGAGTGAGTGAGTTAAAGGGTGAGATGGTGGTAGGTGCGGGAATGAGTGGGTGAGTGAGTGAGTTAAAGGGTGAGATGATGGTAGGTGCGGGAATGAGTGGGTGAGTGAGTGAGTTAAAGGGTGAGATGGTGGTAGGTGCGGGAATGAGTGGGTGAGTGAGTGAGTTAAAGGGTGAGATGGTGGTAGGTGCGGGAATGAGTGGGTGAGTGAGTGAGTTAAAGGGTGAGATGATGGTAGGTGCGGGAATGAGTGGGTGAGTGAGTGAGTTAAAGGGTGAGATGGTGGTAGGTGCGGGAATGAGTGGGTGAGTGAGTGAGTTAAAGGGTGAGATGATGGTAGGTGCGGGAATGAGTGGGTGAGTGAGTGAGTTAAAGGGTGAGATGGTGGTAGGTGCGGGAATGAGTGGGTGAGTGAGTGAGTTAAAGGGTGAGATGGTGGTAGGTGCGGGAATTAGTGGGTGAGTGAGTGAGTTAAAGGGTGAGATGGTGGTAGGTGCGGGAATGAGTGGGTGAGTGAGTGAGTTAAAGGGTGAGATGGTGGTAGGTGCGGGAATGAGTGGGTGAGTGAGTGAGTTAAAGGGTGAGATGGTGGTAGGTGCGGGAATGAGTGGGTGAGTGAGTGAGTTAAAGGGTGATATGGTGGTAGGTGCGGGAATGAGTGGGTGAGTGAGTGAGTTAAAGGGTGAGATGATGGTAGGTGCGGGAATGAGTGGGTGAGTGAGTGAGTTAAAGGGTGAGATGGTGGTAGGTGCGGGAATGAGTGGGTGAGTGAGTGAGTTAAAGGGTTAGATGATGGTAGGTGCGGGAATGAGTGGGTGAGTGAGTGAGTTAAAGGGTGAGATGGTGGTAGGTGCGGGAATGAGTGGGTGAGTGAGTGAGTTAAAGGGTGAGATGGTGGTAGGTGCGGGAATGAGTGGGTGAGTGAGTGAGTTAAAGGGTGAGATGGTGGTAGGTGCGGGAATGAGTGGGTGAGTGAGTGAGTTAAAGGGTGAGATGGTGGTAGGTGCGGGAATGAGTGGGTGAGTGAGTGAGTTAAAGGGTGAGATGGTGGTAGGTGCGGGAATGAGTGAATGAGTGAGATGGTGGTAGGTGCGGGAATGAGTGGGTGAGTGAGTGAGTTAAAGGGTGAGATGGTGGTAGGTGCGGGAATGAGTGGGTGAGTGAGTGAGTTAAAGGGTGAGATGGTGGTAGGTGCGGGAATGAGTGGGTGAGTGAGTGAGTTAAAGGGTGAGATGGTGGTAGGTGCGGGAATGAGTGGGTGAGTGAGTGAGTTAAAGGGTGAGATGGTGGTAGGTGCGGGAATGAGTGAATGAGTGAGATGGTGGTAGGTGCGGGAATGAGTGGGTGAGTGAGTGAGTTAAAGGGTGAAATGGTGGTAGGTGCGGGAATGAGTGGGTGAGTGAGTGAGTTAAAGGGTGAGATGGTGGTAGGTAAGGGAATGAGTGGGTGAGTGAGTGAGTTAAAGGGTGAGATGGTGGTAGGTAAGGGAATGAGTGAATGAGTGAGTGAGTTAAAGGGTGAGATGATGGTAGGTAAGGGAATGAGTGGGTGAGTGAGTGAGTTAAAGGGTGAGATGGTGGTAGGTGCGGGAATGAGTGGGTGAGTGAGTGAGTTAAAGGGTGAGATGGTGGTAGGTGCGGGAATGAGTGGGTGAGTGAGTGAGTTAAAGGGTGAGATGGTGGTGGGTGCGGGAATGAGTGGGTGAGTGAGTGAGTTAAAGGGTGAGATGGTGGTAGGTAAGGGAATGAGTGGGTGAGTGAGTGAGTTAAAGGGTGAGATGGTGGTGGGTGCGGGAATGAGTGGGTGAGTGAGTGAGTTAAAGGGTGAGATGGTGGTAGGTAAGGGAATGAGTGAATGAGTGAGTAAATATGCGAGCGAGATGGTGCGTGAGTGAGCGGGTGGGTGAGCGACCGAGTGATTGTGATGGTGGGCGAGTGTGGTGTATAATTGAGCGAGATGATCTTCTTAGGTTTTTTCGGTAAAGTCACGTAGAAAGTAAAATAAAATAAAAACAAAAATCACGACGTTTCGGAGGCAACACGTCGTGATTTTTGTTTTTATTTTATTTTACTTTCTACGTGACTTTACCGAAAAACCCTAAGAAGATGATTCCTTGCAGTCACGAAAGCTTCAAATCTAGAATGAGCGAGATGAGTGACCAGGAAGAGATTATTATTTGCAACAGCTGCCCTGGACCACGTAGTCTGCCAGTACGGGGCAATGATTGCTCCTATTAATATATAAAACACGTATAGAATATGACCACAGCTAGCGAGTGTGTGTCGGTGTGAGTCATTCAAAAGAACGACGGACGCTCTGCCCACGCGTGGATATTGTTCAAACAGTTGTTGGATTTATTTGCTCGTTAGTTTGCTTATTACCCTCCCTTGCAATGACCCCTTCCCAAGGCTGCCTTACAGCCTTGGGCTGTGATCGCCCGCTAAGCTGCACGTGGCCTCGGCGGCTGATATCCACGTCTCGAGTCCATGCCTCTCGACGCCACTGCGGTCAATCTCGATGCAACTCGACGGGATCTCTGCGCTCAAACGAGGCGTTCAGTTAAATGGGGGGATGCCTTGTCAGCCACAACCATACAGACTTGAGACTGAGAGCTATTGTCACCCGAGGTCGTACCTGCCAACCCCCGGTGGGAGCAGGTGATGGGGGGGGGTATAATTCTGAAGCCGTCCGTTCAGATCCCTACCCGTGCTGGGTCCCACACAAGGAGCCATATTCAGATTAAAAATCTATCGCCGAGTATAAATAAGTATAACCCGTAAAAACAAAGTTTTTCACTATAAATCCTTTATATGCGTGGCAGCGAACTTAACATAAAGGATTTGAAAATATATTCGCCTGTGGAGGACGCGGGGATCGATCCCGCGACCTTTGGCATGGGAAGCGAGGGCGCTACCAACTGCGCTACTCCGCCACGGCCTGTGGAGGGGTTACGCTCTGGGCTCTTACACTCTGACGTTCAGCCAAAGCCATGAATGCGTTCTATTTGAATATGTGTAAAATATTTTTTTTTTGCCTAAAAAGTGTAAAATTGTTTCACGAACAATAATTGTCTGGCACAACGAGTCTGTGTGCAAAATGTCAGCTCGATTGGATCACGGGAAGTGGGTTAAAAAACGACCGAAAGATTTGCACGGTCCTAAGCAAGCAAGCAAGCACGCAAGCAAGCAAGCAAGCACGCGAACTTAATATAAAGGATTTGAAAGACAGAAACAGCGGGGAGAGATGTCGATATTCGTGATTCTGCTCCCAGCGTCTTTCTCTGCCGGGCTGAGGCTCACGCCGCCGTGCAGAAGTCTTCATCATCGTGGCTCTCGATGGCCCCGTGTCCCAGCCCACCCGCAACGACTTTGTGATTGCTACAAAGCGACGGGTGCCGATCACAGGGGGGCCATGCAAGGCTCACGCGAGCACGCGTTGTCAAGAGGAGGCACACGAAGGATTGTGTGCGCAGCAGCAGTAGCCGCAGCAGCAGCAGCAGCAGCAGCAGCAGCTATTAATCTGAATTTTAAAGACAACTGAATGCTGCTAAATTGCTGTAATTGTCATCAATGTCACTATCACCATCATCATTGCTATTGTCATCACTGTCATCATCATCGTCATCGTTAGCGCAGCAATATAACTTCAATTACTTTTTTTGGGAAAGTAGCGCGCGATCTACAACCCGGACAATCCCCGCCCGCCCGCTCACCCCACGTAACTGTAATTAAAATAATTAAAACATTCTATTAACCTGGGGTTTTAGTCTTACTCCATTCCATTAGCCCCTAAGCGTGACCTCGAAGTAGCAAGGCCTCGAGCACTTCTTGATGGGCTTCCTAAAAAAAAAATCATCTGTAGCATCACACCCCAGGCGCTCACCTCGAGACCCTCCAAAACAAATCCTCTTAATTAATCTCCTCCTCTCTCCGAAGCGAGCAGCAACACTTTGCTGGCCTCTGTCACCTTTTGACCCCCCCCCCCCCCCGGTGCTCAGCGGTGAATTACAATTTTCAATGCGGTCGATTTTGTATGTTGTTGGTCTCACTTTGTATACGTGTTTATTTTTTTTTTGACAGCAGGTTTTGCAGTTATACCGGTAGGAACCTCCTGGTTACACCAGCCCACAGGGGATTATTGGGTCCGTCCGTCCGTCGTGCAGAGAGGGGCTGGGTGGGGAGGGAGGGGCTGGGTGGGGAGAAGAGGGTGGGTGAGGGGAGGGTGGGGAGGGGCTGGGTGGGGAGGGGCTGGGTGGGGAGGGTGGGGAGGGGCTGGGTGGGGCTGGGTGGGGCTGGGTGGGGGGTGGGAGGGGTGGGGCTGGGTGGGGAGGAGAGGGGCTGGTCACCCCGTGGTGCCCTTAGAAAACTCAACGTTTAACCTACTCACGCCGGCTTGTGCCCGCCCTCACAGTCGGGCATATTTGCGGAATACACCACGCCGCCGTTGACCCTGGCCATTGACCGAACAACCCAACGTTCCTACCAGCTCCCTCAATGTGTTTTTGACAGCAGGTTTCGCAGTTATCTCTCGTCATTTTTATTTTTTCCCGGCGTCCCTCTAACGGCGGCCCCGACGGTCGATCGGTGACATGAGTGCCGATCGGGTTCATAAGCGCTTGCGTGGCCGCTCGTTGCAGAAGGATCGCGGTTTGGAAGAAAAAAAAACGCGGCAACCCCGGTACATGGTTAGGAAAAGCATTGCTTATTGAAGAACACAAATTGACACCGCAAACTGCTCACGTGGGATGAAACGATAATATCATTTCACACTTGTAACGCCGCACTGCTGCCGCCACACAGCATTGATTAGCTCGCTCTCGTAGAGAGAGAGAGAGCGGACGACTCAGAGAGAGAGAGAGAGGACGAGTGAGAGAGATAAAGAGAGGACGACTCTTAGAGAGAAGAGACGACTCAGAGAGAGAGAGGGGACGACTGAGAGAGAGAGGACGACTCAGAGAGAGAGGACGACTCAAAGAGAGAGAGGACGACTCAGAGAGAGCGGACGACTCAGAGAGAGAGGACGACTCAGAGAGAGAGGACGACTCAGAGAGAGAGAGGGGACGACTCAGAGAGAGAGGGGACGACTCAGAGAGAGAGGACGACTCAGAGAGAGAGGGCGACTCAGAGAGAGAGAGGACGACTCAGAGAGAGAGGGGACGACTCAGAGAGAGAGGGGACGACTGAGAGAGAGAGGACGACTCAGAGAGAGAGGGGACGACTCAGAGAGAGAGGGGACGACTGAGAGAGAGAGGACGACTTGTATAAAGGTGTCAGTTTTTTGTACCAGTTGAAAGGGCAAAAACCTATTACTACATTTTGCCACTGGTAAAGGGGGTCTCATAGTGTAAACCTCAGTGGCGTTTGTATGTTGAACTTCCTTCGCACCGTACGTGGTCAACCGTGCTAATCGGACGTGCGGAGGCGGGGAGGACACACATACCACTGCTTTTAATAAGCGAGCATTTTGGTTAAACACTCATCAATTAAACTTGACGAATTATTTGCGCAGTCAAATTCGTTCACACAGCAATGAGCCCCTCCCCCCCCCCTCTCCTCACCACCCACTTCTTGCTGTAATTACTCGTTAATCCGAGCCAGTTGCTCAATTCATGATGGGATCTCAGCCAGCCGATGTCTCCAAACGAGCACCCTGTGATTTACAGCGCGCGTTCCGGCCTAAATTCCATCTGATCTCGTCCAATTTATTTGCATTTCACGCTCGGGAAAATTCCGTCAGAGGCGCCAATAACGACGCCTTGTCGCTAGCATTGTGGGCCATCGGTCGTGGTCAATCCACTGCTGGATGAAGGTCTCCCCAAGGCTCATCACAATCTCTCACAATCGTCATCAGCCGTGGTCAATAAACTACCCATGGCCATCGCCACGCCTCTCGATTCTGTGATGCAGCGATCCGCCCAGCGCTTGCACGCGGCCTCATGGATCTCTATGTGGGTCTCTATGTGGGTCTCTGTTCGGCTATGGGTTTCTGTGTGAGTCTATGGATCCCTCTACAAGTCTGTGCGTCTCTCTAAGTATACAGGTATATGGGTAAGTATGCGGGTCTCTGCGAGTCTACGTGTCTCTGTGTGAGTCTACGGGTCTCTGTGTGAGTTTACGGGTCTTTGTGTGTGAGTCGACGTGTCTCTGTGTGAGTCTTCGGGTCTCTGTGTGAGTCTATTGGTCTTGGTGTGAGTCTACGTGTCTTCGTGTGAGTCGACGGGTCTTTGTGTTAGTCTATGGGTATCGATGTGTGAGTCTGTGGGTCTATGTGTGAATCTAAGGGTCTCTGTGCGAGTCTACAGGTCTCTGTGTGAGACTATGGGTCTCCGTGTGAGTCGACGGGTCTGTGTACGAGTCTACGGGTCTCTGTACGAGTCTGTGGGTCTATGTGTGAATCTAAGGGTCTCTGTACGAGTCTACGGGTCTCTATGTGAGTCTACGGGTCTCTGTGTGAGTCTACGTGTATCTGTGTGAGTCTACGGGTCTCTGTGTGAGTCTACGGTCTCTGTGTGAGTCTACGGGTTTCTGTGTGAGTCTACGGGTCTCTGTGTGAGTCTACGGGTCTCTGTACGAGTCTACGGGTCTCTCTGTGAGTCTATGGATCTCTGCTGTCTGCCTAAAACTTGCCAACATTGACGCGAGTGGCCTCCGTACTCTTCAACTGCTCTCTAATTAAAACGCTTTATTACTCCGTGATACATTCAAGGACACGCGTATTATTTTTGGAATTTCACAAATCGCATCCCCTATGAATTATCAACGCCTTTCCTGCAACAACTTTAATGACAGCAACCGCCCTTCTCTAGCGCACACCAGAACCTCACTCTATAATTGGATCACCGCACCAGATGATGTTTGTGAAATTCCCTTGGCGTGAACGTCAAGAAGGCCCCCCAACTCGGCTCGGGAGAAGTTCGGCATCTGTTTACATCTGTACTGGGGGCTGGGGTATATAGCGTTGCCCGCTCGCGCAAGACGTGACTTTCCTCCCCGCTTGTATAAGCATTCATCGACAATGGGCTGAAAACATCTTCTAATTAAAATGCTAAATACAAAGTTTCTGGAGTGAGTGGTTGCGATGGGGCGTGTGGGAGCGATGGGATGGGGGGTTGGGTGGGTGTGTGGGATGGGACAGTTGGGTGAGTGCGGTTGTCATCATTATCACGACACGAGGCTGGCACCTGCCCATCTGTTCATTGCGGTTACCTGCAGAAGCTTCGCCCGGGGGGGAGGGGGAAGGGGTGCGGGGAGTTGTGGTGGCGGTGGAGAACAAAACAAGTAAACCCGTAAAAACAAAGTTTTTCACTCTAAATCCTTTATATGCGTGGCGGCTAGAGTCTTCTCGTCCTCTGGCTTGAGATGGCTGCCACCTATGGGTCAGATGATTGTCTGCCAGTATTAAGCAATTGGTAATTAAATATTTAATTTGTTTTCCCTAAAAAGTGTAAAATCTTTGGAATTTTTTTTCACGAACATTAATTGTCTCGCACAACGAGTCTGTGTGTAAAATGTCAGCTCGATTGGATCACGGGAAGTGGGTTAAAACACGACCGAAAGATGTGCACGGTCGTAAGCAAGCAAGCAAGCACGCAAGCAAGCAAGCACGCAAGCAAGCACGCAAGCAAGCAAGCAAGCACGCAAGCAAGCACGCAAGCAAGCAAGCACGCAAGCACGCAAGCAAGCAAGCACGCAAGCAAGCAAGCACGCAAGCAAGCAAGCAAGCGAACTTAATATAAAGGATTTAAAAAACAACAACTCGAGTTAAAATAAATGTGTGTTTTAAATCACGACGGCGATAATGTGCTTAACGAGTTCTTCGCGTGCACCCAAGGAAGCAGCTGCCTTAATGGGCCCTGTAATTGGCACGAATCCTCATACCACATCAAAGACGTCTTCCCGGTGTGTGTGTGTGTGTGTTGGGTGGGGGGTGGAGGCGGAGACACAGGCGTCAGAAGGGCGGCATCTAACGGCTGTTTGCCTTGATTAATTGCCGGGGCAGCGCTCCTTAATGGATTTCATCCGCCGGACGGCACAATACCACCACGCGTCTCAAAATTAATGGCCAATTTCTGGTGATGGACGGGGTCGCGTAGCCCTGCTGACCCGTAAGGCCCCACTTCAACCCTCCCTCTCTCCCCCCCCCCCACCTCCCCTAATCTGCAACCTATCCGTACTTCCCCACAAGTCGCTTACAGATCACGACGGATGACTCCCCCGTTTAATTTACGGGTCGATGGTCGCCTGATGCACGCGCGCGCTCTTTTTCTCTCTACTCTCTCTCTTTTTTTTGGCTGCTGTGCTTCCAGTGTTCAGAGGCCTGCTCAAGGCGCGGCTCCGGCTGGAGCACGCCATGTACCACACACATGTCGGTGATGTGCACGTCTTCTTCGAACGCTGGGGAGCCGGAAAAGCCCCTCTCTGCACCAGCGTGGACGGCACCCTCGTGTTCACCTTCTGAAGCGCTCGCTCGTCGCCGTGGCGTGCGCGATGACCACCACCACCACGTGACTTTTCTATTGTATTGTGCGCAGTGTTTCATCGTCTTGGTTCTTTCGGTAAAGTCACGTAGAAGGGAAATAATAAAATAATAAAAATAAAACATAATAAAATAAAGTCACGTAGAAGGGAAATAATAAAAGAATAAAAATAAAACATGATAAAATAAAATGTTTTATTTTTCTTATTTTATTATTTCCCTTCTACGTGACTTCACCGAAAGAACCAAGAAAGCTTTAAATCGAAATTGTGCGCGTTGCTTTCAGCGCCACAGCGCGTCGATTTGTAGCGTTTATTTTATTTTGTTTGCTGGTGACTTTGTGTGTTTCATATTGAAATCGCCTCCTGTGCTTTTTGCTGCTGGCGGCAATAAAAGTTGTTTAAAAGTCTCTCTTCTCTTCGCGTTTCTCTCTCTCTCTCTCACTCGGCTGTTGGGTCACGCTGACGAGCAAGTCTGTGCAGCTGTTGCCGCTGTCTCGTTCTTATAACGTCCGTGAAGGAAGTTTAAAGAACGTAATGCAGATCCGCACTGTGCTGACGCTGCTGATGAGATACTGAACGTCGAGAGCGTCTCAGAGTTTTGTTTTTTGTTTCCTCGTGTTGAATTCAAAGATGTGACTCCGGAGGGTCCGGTACGGCCGATGGGCTGTGGGAGGAAAATAAAACCCACGTTAATATCATATTATTTGGATCTTTCGGTAAAGTCACGTAGAAAGGTTCAAAGAAAATAGCAAAAAATTACGAAAAAAACTACGACGTTTCGATCGCACCATCCTGATGACGAATGCTTGTGTTGCGATCGAAACGTCGGAAGTTTTTTCTTATTTTCTTTGAAAACTATCTACGTCACTTTACCGAAAGACCCAAATAATATGAATTCCTGCAGTCACGAAAGCTTTACATCACGTACACATTTTTTGGGGAAAAGAGGTTGTGGGTTTCTTTCATTTTTATTTTTTACATTACTATTATATTAACTGCTGCGAAACATGATTCTGAAACACCCCATGCGCGCGCGTGCTGCTCCTGAAAGGTGAACTATGGAACGCAGTTCCGGGAAGAAGTCGGCAAGAGGAGCCGCGTGGGGGGTGGGGGGAGACACGTGGCTGAGGAGACAGAGGGAAGAGCACGTGGAGGGGCGGACGCAGGCGGGACAGCGACATCGCCATCCAAATGTAGCGAGCAACTTAGCTCCACGGCTGCAAGGGACGAGATCTGAGAGTAACGTAACGCATTCAACAAGTATCGTGACCAAATTAAAAGTAACGTTATTCGTTTGAAAGTAACGTTGGCGATTCTATGGCTGAGTGCTGAATCCGAGAGTAACGTAATGGATCCGAGAGTAACGTGACACCTTCAAAAGTAACGCGGCGCATTCAAAAGTAACGCGATGCATTCGAGAGTCATGTAACGATTTCGAGAGTAACGTAATGCGTTCTAAAGTAACGTAACGGATCCGAGGACAACCTTACGAAACTGAAAGTAACGTAGCACATCCAGAAGTAACGTGAGGGATTGGAAAGTAACGTGAAGCATCCCAGGAGGATGGAACGCTGCAATAACTTCACGCCACCGGCACAAAAGGCAGACGATCGCATCGCAGATATCGTGGTGGAGCGGTGGCTGCGCTAGGAACCCCCGGCCACCCGAGTTAGATCCCCCCCCCCCCCGCTCACGGCCGCTCACACCAATTGACGATTATCTTGAACCGGTCCTGGACTTCTCCAAGGTCGACTCGGCCTCAAATGAGCACCTGTAGCGGTGCGTAAACACCGTGGCTTGTGAGACGAAGGTGACCGGGCGTGGTGGTGGTCAACCAGCCCCTTAATAGGCGCTCGCTGACGGCGACCAGTTTGCCGATCGTGCATCGTGAGAAGTGGCGGCGTAGGATGATTTCGGAGGCCTTGATCCAGCAGTGGAGTGACCGCGTCTGATGAGGATGATGATGCTGATGAAAAAAATAATAATGATGATGAAGGAAATTGCTCGGCAATGAGAGAGCCGCAGATGGCACTAATTACGAGCAATTAATCTTGGTTTAGTTGGGAGTCGTATTTAATCGTTCTCCGGCGAACTCACCGCGCCAGCTAATTCAATTGTGGCTGAGTCGACCTAGGGGAGGCCCGGGACCGGTTCAGATATTCGTCACAGCCAATTATGACGAGGTGAGGGTTGGATGGGGGGGGGTGCTGTGAGTGGAAATCGCCAGGTTCGTAGCGCAGCGCACTAACCGCATCTCTCCCGCTCCCTCCGCACAAAGACAAAGTTCCCCCATATAGCCTGCACAAGGCGTTTGGGGCAAGTGCTGTTAGCGAGGACCTATCAAGGAGGGTGCGCCGCGGCACACAAGGCGGGTGGGTGGCCAGCACCACGCCCAACCGCCTTTGTCTCCCCAGTGGCGATGTTTTTACATCTTAACGGGTACCCATTTGAGGCTGAGTCGACCTAGGGCAGGGCGCCGAGACAAGGTCATAACCACCGTTCTTGGTGGCCGTGAGCGGGAGTAGAACTCGGTTGGTAGCCCAGCGTAGCGCTAACCGCTGCACCACCGCTCCTCACAACATAACATTCACACACTCGCACGGAGGCCTCAATCTTATAAATTTGAATCGGCCCTATCAAGGCAGACAGCGTGCTTTGAAGAAGGTCTATTGCCCGAAACGTCGCCTCACCACTCGTCATAATACCCCCCCCCCCTCTGCACAACGCCCCCCTCTCTCTCTCTCTCTTCATGTGCACGTGCTGCGAAGGACCATTTCCGAAAACATCGCCTATTTCATGCTCGTTGTTGCGTTCTTCCCGTCAAGGCCACAGTGCTGCCGTTGTTGCTGCTGCTGCTGCTGTTGTTGTTGTTGTTGACGAATGCGTTGAGCTGCTTTGTTTTGCTCGAGCACCACGGCACACGGCAGGAGCAACGGCACCACCACCACCACCAAATAATTATGCAATTTCGATGTAAAGCTTTCGTGACTGCAGGGATTCATCTTCTTGGTTCTTTCGGTAAAGTCACGTAGGACGGCTGCTTGCGTTGTGGCCGAAACGTCGTGAGAATTATTTTATTATGTTTTATTTTTATTATTTTATTACTTCCCTTCTACGTGACTTTACCGAAAGAACCAACAAGATGAATTGTGCAATTCTCAATGTAATTCCAAGCATGCCGTGACCTCTTGACCCCCAGAACTAATGCTGTGAACACGGCTCAGGACGAGGGCACATAACGGCTCCTGAAAACACCCCAGAGGGTGGGTTGGTGGTGTTTTAAACACGACGCGTCCCTGAGATTGTGCCCACAGTCCTTGCACTTCTCCGCCGCGTCGTTCCATCCGCCGGGCATCGGAGAGCCGAATGGATTTCGAAAGAAGTTGCAAATTAACAAATAAACAAACAAACAAACGATTCTCCCGCCCCCGCCTCCGCTAAGCTGCTCGTGGTTCCACCGGGAAACCGCATCTGCTGCACAAACCCATGGCAGCAGCAGCAGCAGCAGCTGATGCGGATACCTGCTGCACAAATGTCAAATTGAAAAACAAAAACGTCTCCAGCAGCGGTGCGACTGTGGTCATCCAGAACGGGCACCGGAGCAAAACAAAACGACGCAATGCCCCCCCACCCCACCCCACCCCCATCCACACTGACGAAGTAGACATCGCAGCGACGACGCTAACTCTGCTCTCTCCTGACGCGGGTTCTTCTGCTGGCTTGACCACCTCGATGTGAAACTGTAGAGTCGTTCCTCTGCATCTACATCAGCAGCAGCAGCATCAGCAGCAGCAGCATCAGCAGCAGCAGCATCAGCATCATCAACAGCAGCAGCAGCATCAACAACAGCAGCAGCAGCAGCATCAGCAGCAGCAGCAGCATCAGCAGCATCAGCAGCAGCAGCATCAGCAGCAGCAGGATCAGCAGCAGCAGCATCAGCAGCAGCAGCAGCCGTACGAAAAAAGACGGAGAAGACACCACGGGGTGATTGTTTCAAAGATTCCTACCCACGCCGCGTGTCACCGACTTGCACGGATGATTCACGAATAGGCCACGTGCTGCTATTAAAATAAAATGAGCAATTTAAGGTAAGTCCTCGCTTAACACGCGGTGTTCACACGACGCGTTTTCTCTTTAACGCGGTTATTCCGTTCGGGAATACTTTCCGAGCGGTTGACAACGAACTACTTTCTTGGGCTGCGCGGCTGAGCGGTACAGGTGATAGGGTACGCGGAATGGCACAGAGACGCCGCGTCGTACCCTCGGTTATTTGTCCCGACATCTCACTGCGCGTGTGCGTGGCAGTGGTGGTACCGCAGAGGTCGCAACCGGGTACCCGATACCCGTTCCCTATCCGATACCCGGCTACCCGGCCGGGTACGGGTACCCGTTTGCGACCCTGGTGCGGCCGGGAACGGGTACGGGTAGGCCGTGAGTCACTGGTGAGTCACCGTTTGTCACTCATTTCCAAACGTCTTGTCTCTTCTCACAATTCAAGTTCCTAGAATCAACCCACCCGCGCCTGCAACATGGCTTCATCCCATAGGTCGCAATCAGGTACCCGATACCCGGGCACGGCCGGGTACGGGTACGGGTACCCGTTTGCGACCCTAGTGCGGCCGGGTACGGGTACGGGTAAGGAATCATAACCCGTTTGCGACCTCTGTGGTATCGTCACATTACTCACAGGGGGGTGGGGGGGGGGACGCGTTTGTCGCTGAACGCGCGTTTTGTTTGCAGGAACGCGTTACCGCCGCGTGAAGCCAGGGACTGTCGCTCTCCCAGCTAAAGCAGTGAACCACCTCGGTGGCGGTAGAGACTGTGGGAGGAAACCCACGCGTCCTGTGGGTGGTGGTGGGAGGGGGAGTAGAGGGGGAAACGCTGTATCCACCCCGGTACAGATGGAACGGATGGGAGACCACAATTTGACGTACCGACTTCTCCCGGCAAGACAGGGGTACTGGCACCTCCTCGACCCCCACGGGAAAGAGGAGTTTTGCAATAACATCTGCGTGTGTGTGTGGCCTTCACATGTGCTCGCTAACAGCACTTGCCCCAACAGTCTGTTACAGGCTATACGGGGCGTCATTGTCTTTGGTGTGCGGAGCGGTAGCGTAGTTTTTAGCGCGCTGCGCTGCAAAACCGGTGTCCCGGGTTCGAATCCCGCTCACGGCCACCAACGCCAGTGACGAATATTTTCACCGGTTCTGGGGGCCTCCCCCAGGTCGACTCAGCCTCAAATGAGTTCCTGTTGCGGTGCGTAAACATCGCCACTGGGGAGACAAAGACGACCGGGCGTGGTGATGGCCACTCACCCCCCTCGTGTGCTGTGTCGCCCATCATAGGTGCTCGCTAACAGCACTTGCCCCAACAGTCTGTTAAGGCTATACGGGGGATCTTTGTCTTTGGTGATCCGCTAATCTTCGCTGCTGCTGCTGCCTCCACGCAGCGCTCTCTGACAGACCACGTGTGGCGCAGCAACTTACAATCGGGCGTTATTTTGTCAAGACAAAATCGATTATTATAATTTGGCGATTCGGCATTGGCAGTTGGTGTACAAGCACAATTAATGATTATAATGGTAATTACAACAAAAAAAACTCATCAATAGCGCTGTGACCTTACCAAGGAGGGGTGAGGGTAAATATATCAAATACGCGATGTGTCGAGGCATTGTACCCTTCGTAAGCGCAATCAAGAAGGGCCATTTCCTGCAAAAGTCGCCTAATTATTGACATTAGATATTAATTCTAGATTTGAAGCTTTCGTGACTGCAAGGATTCATACTCTTAGGTTGTTTCGGTAAAGTCACGTCTCAAGTGAGACAGTAAATCGAGCTGTGACGGTCCCACCTGATGACTGAGACTTGTGTTGCCTCCGAAACGTCGTGATTTATTATTATATTTCTATTATTATTTCTATTATTTTTATTTATTTCTTACCTACGTGACTTTACCGAAAAAACCTAAGAGTATTATAAATTATTATAATTATTTATATTATATACATGATACGTAATTATTGATGCATGTTTGTTGATTTTTTTTCGTTTTGTTTTTCTCTTTGTTTCGTTGTGTTGCAATCGGCTTGCACGACCTTTGCATCCACCTGCCGTGAACCCATTACGAGCCCGAGGTTAACACGACAAAAAAAAAAAAATGGGATTCTCGAACGAAATTGTCACCCCCCACCCCTTACCCCTGAACAAAAAAAAAAATCGCGAAGAAAAATTATTGAATCCGCAAAGTTGAAGGGTCTGGTCCGGAGTCAATCCTTAGCACCTCACACCTCTAAATTGTAATAGCCCGCTGCTAATTAACGACGATCGCCCACTTAAAGCGTTCGTGACTGCAGGAATTCATACTCTCTAGGTCTTTCGGTAAAGTCACGTAGGTTGGTTCAAAGGAAATAACAAAAAAAACTACGACGTTTCGATCGCAACACAAGCGGTCGTCATCGGGTGTGTAGCAATCGAAACGTAGTTTTAAAAATGATTTTCTTTGAACCTATCTACGTGACTCTACCGAAAGTCCCAAAGAAGACGATCGCCCAGTTATTATAGATTTGCGGGGGGTTGGAGGGGGGGTCGAGATGAGATCGATCGTGGGAACAGGTTCAGTAATTTGGTAGTGGCCTTCATATTATGTCGTACGCCCTCCTCCACTCGACTGCGACCAATTGACTGACAGCTGCTAAGTGCACAGACATTGCTGATGGTGCGTCACTGCGTTGGTTCGTTAGTTAGCGAGCTCACCAGCAATGTTGGAGGACAATCCGTGTGTTAAAACGTGTGCAGTGCACTAATTCACAGACACCAGTAGGATCAACGCTTTCTCTTTTAATCCGGCCTTCACAGCCTTAGGGGATAACCACACCCCGGGTCGGGACAGCCAACACGCTGCCAGACCCACAGCCTGCAGAGGGCGAAGATCACGACGACGAAAATCACGACGACGAAGACCAAGACGAGTTCCACTCCAGTTCGCGACAGCCCCGACTGTGAGTCGGAGCTCGCCTTTTATCCTCCCCAGCGTGGCCAGGCTCCGCCCTCGATCCCCGCACCCCTTTGGATCCCCCCAAAGGAGGCTCCGGGCTCTGCCCACAGGCTCCGGGCCCTGTCCACAGGCCTCCGTGCCTTGCCCACAGGCTCCGTGCCTTGCCCACAGGCCTCCGTGCCTTGCCCACAGGCCTCCGTGCCTTGCCCACAGGCTCCGTGCCTTGCCCACAGGCTCCGTGCCTTGTCCACAGGCTCCGTGCCTTGCCCACAGGCCTCCGTGCCTTGTCCACAGGCTCCGTGCCTTGCCCACAGGCACCGTGCCTTGCCCACAGGCTCCGTGCCTTGCCCACAGGCTCCGTGCCTTGCCCACAGGCTCCGTGCCTCGTCCACAGGCTCCGTGCCTTGCCCACAGGCTCCGTGCCTTGCCCACAGGCTCCGTGCCTCGTCCACAGGCTCCGTGCATTGTCCACAGGCCTCCATGCCTTGCCCACAGGCTCCGTGCCTCGTCCACAGGCTCCGTGCCTTGCCCACAGGCTCCGTGCCTTGCCCACAGGCCTCCGTGCCTTGCCCACAGGCTCCGTGCCTTGCCCACAGGCTCCGTGCCTTGCCCACAGGCTCCGTGCCTTGCCCACAGGCCTCCGTGCCTTGCCCACAGGCCTCCGTGCCTTGTCCACAGGCTCCGTGCCTTGCCCACAGGCACCGTGCCTTGCCCACAGGCTCCGTGCCTTGCCCACAGGCTCCGTGCCTTGCCCACAGGTGCAACTTGTATAACGCGCTGTTACCTCTAATTCCATTCAATATCACTACACGTGTGTAGAGAAGTTCCGACGGACGTACTCGAAGACGGAGGTAAGTTAAGGGCTTTCGCCAGGGTTTATTTAAGCTGTTACAATATTACACAGCAGGGTACACACCTCCCAGGGGCTAGGGGGGTCCTACTCTGAGTCCGGGTCCCTGCCGGCTAGCTCCGGTCTCTCTCTCTCTCGTGTCGGATCGTGGACTCTGCCGACTCCACCGACCGGAGAGAGAAGCACCTCTACGGCTACCACCGGCTTCTCCCCAGACTCCCTATCCGATCCCTCTCTCTACCCCTGGTTCCCTCTTCACCCTGCTTACTCTACCCGTTCCTATAGTGACCCCGCTTATGTCACGGGGTATCCCTTAAGTACCCTAGGAGACGTGACGTCATCGCACTGAACGGCACACCTGACGTCACGTCCCCATTTTACTCCTCTACACGTGTATGAATCGCAAGGTGTCAGCGAATGGGAACAGGTTAGCCAAGGCAGAGCGTATAAATAATTTATTATTGTTGTTGTTGTTAGTATTTACCCAGGAAAGTTTCGGGTAAACAACTGGACATCTGCGATTAAAAAAAAAAACATCTTCACGGCTCAACGGATTCCTCCAGCATCAATACAGATTCTGATTCCGAAATATCCAAAGCAGGGGGGTGATGTTGCCGCGATGTGAAATCCCAATTGGGCAATTGGCAGTGAAGTTTGAAAGCATTGGGGCTCATTGGGTTTGAAGCAATGGCAGTTACGGTGTACGGTATTGATTTTTTATTATTAAT
>NC_136144.1:6040195-6050195 GCF_965212315.1 Lampetra planeri | reverse complement strand
AAGAGACGAGGCAGGAGGCACGAGTATGTATTGCAGACAAGCTGAGAGCAATTCGGTTAGGGGTTAGAGGTTAGCGGCGTCCGTCTCAGATACGCCGACGGACAGTCAACACGGCTGGTTAGGGGGGCACGCGTTTGCGAGATGTTCATTACCTCGCCAGGTATGCAGGAGGTCGTGTGTTCGATACCGACCCGGACGCCTGCTGTATATTTGGAGTTTGCGTGTCTCTTTCTCTCTCATCACGGTGGCTAGGAGATGTGAACTACCTCGCCTGGTACGCAGGAGGTCGTGTGTTCGATACCGACCCAGACGCCTGCTGTATATTTGGAGTTTGCGTGGTGTCCCCAGAGTGCCGTGTATTTTTCTCCGGGTCCTCCGGGTTTTCCTTCCACAATTGGTAAACACGCGTTTAGAGTATTTGGCTGCTACGAATGGCCACATGATAAGCCACTTCGTTGAGCTATTATCTGTGGCCAGGTCGTTTGTGAAAAGAGCTATATAGCTCAGTAAGCCTTACCTAGTTAAAATAAAAACAGTTAAATAGACATTATCGATAAAAAATGAGAGAATACCCATTTTTGAAGAGGAAACGTGATCAACACAGAAGCACCAATGACCGAGAACGAGAGGCGGGCGGGGCGGGCGGGCCGCGAGACAGAGGAGTTAAATTGTTGATTGAGAGCGGTGGACGAGAATGTGACGGAGTGTGGAGCGAACGTGGAGATGAAGACCCAGTACAGGGATGAGTGGAGGAGA
The DNA here is from genome assembly GCF_965212315.1 of Lampetra planeri. NCBI lineage: Eukaryota > Metazoa > Chordata > Hyperoartia > Petromyzontiformes > Petromyzontidae > Lampetra > Lampetra planeri. The sequence continues at coordinate 6,049,439 of NC_136144.1, read as the reverse complement.
GAGAGAGAGAGAGGCAGAGGAGAGGGGACCCAAGGAGGCACCACAAAGCGGACTCAGACGAGTAACATCTTGCCTGTGGATGTGGATCTTCATGTCATGATTTTTTCATGCGCTACGAAAAGTGGGAGAGGATGCCACGATGCGTCACTCGGTCCGTTTTACGAGCGACTGCTCCCCTCTGCGTCTCCGGGCTCACTCCACGGGTCAAGAGTTGTCACTCGACGAGGAGGAGGAACAGAAGGAAGTGGAGGAGGAAGCACACCGCATGCTTTACGGAATAAAAGGAAATTTCCACAAGAGTGGCTTATAACGTGGACATTTATCGCAGCCAAAAACAAGTTTCAGTTTAATTTATTAGGATTTACCTTGTGAGCCATTCGGCTCTTGATTTGGGTTCAACCGCAACAAACAATAAAATGACAAGATACACCTACAATTCATTGTGCACAAATCTAAACATCACATGCGTAAACAATGACATTCTACAGAAAAAGCACAACCCGTCCATGCTGCGCACAGAAAGTGCAAAGAAATCAATTTCGATGTTTGATCCCAATAACAATCAAAATACAATACAGATTAAAAAATAAAGTATAAATCTATACTAAATCAAAAAAATGGGGCCAAACCAAGCCCCTCTAAAACTTACTAAAACAATGCTCTATCAACAACGTAACAAGACACATAACATCGGTGCATTTTTCCAAGAGTGGAGGGGATCGTGGAATGCTGTGGTCGTTAAAAGCCAAATTCGAACCCAGGAACTCAACAGTATCGGCGCAGCGTCCCGTGACCTCTGAAGCCACCCGGTCATCTCTAATTTTATTATTTAACTCTTCTGCGCTTTGGGTTTCACGCTGTAAAGCCACAGCACCGACGTCTTCGTCTTGCAATGAAGAGATCATCACGGGGTGCCCTCATTATTAACACTCCGTCCAAAAGCGCCCAGCGCCTGTCACGCACACAGAGGTAAAGGTCACCTGTAGAGACACACAGGCTGCAGGGGGCAAGTGCTGTTAGCGAGCACCTGTGGCAGCTATCACGGTGGTGGAGCCAGCAGCATGCCCGTCCGCAATTGCCTCCACGGTGTTGGTGTAAAAACACACAACACAGGCTACTCATTAGAGGCCCTGTGGACCTCAGGAAGGTCCACAGGGCCGATTAAAAAACTAATTCTGTTGTTTATGGGTCCTGAGCGGGTGTTGAATTCGGGTGACCGGGTTTTTTAGCACAGTGCGCTAACCATCTCCTCCCCCCATAAAGTGCGAGCACCTATTAAGGCCGGCATATACAAAAGGCTGTTGGGGCAAGTGCTGTTAACGAGCACGTATTACGGTTCGCTATACACACAAGCACGTGGCAAACGGCTTGCTATAGTATTGCAAATGTATCGGTTAGCGCGCTGTTCTATGAAGCTGGCGACCCGGGTTCGATTCACGCTCACGAACCAACACCCAGTGACGATTATCTGAACCGGTCCTGGGCCTCCCCTAGGTCGACTCAGCCACAAATGAGTACCTGGTGCGGTGTGTAAACATCGTCAATGGGGAGACAAAACCGGGCGGGCGGGCGTGGTGTTGTACCCACCCCCCTCGTGTGCTGTGCCGGCCTTCATGGGTGCTCGCTAACAGCACTTGCCCCAACAGTCTGCTACAGGCTATACGGGGGATCTTTGTCTTTGGTAACAGCGATGCAATGCAGCCCGCAGTGCTCAGCCCCAAGTGACAAGACAAAGTTCCCCCCTATAGCCTCGGCAGACTTCGAGGGCAAGTGCCGCTCGCGAGCAGCTATGAACGGCACACGAGGAGGTGGGTGGCCAGCACCGCACACGGCCGTCTTTGTCTCCCCAATGCTGACGTTTGCGCAACTGCAAAAGGCGCCCGTTTAAGTCCGAGTCGACCTACGGGAGGTCCAGGACCGATTGCGCGCGAGCGGGGAATTGAACTCGGGTCTCGCAGGTTCAAAGTGCAACGCGCCGGCATCTTAACACTACCGCAAAGCCTTAACAGACTGTAGCGGCCAGTGCTGTTAGCGAGCCCCGAGAGAATGGACACACACATACACAGACACACACACACACACGCGCGTCCTCGTGTGCGGCGCATGCATAATTTAAATATTATTCCCGTATTTTTATTTTTTCATCCTGATCCACGGCTCGCTCGGTTTCACCCCCCCCACCCCTAGTCGTTCTCTCCTCTCCGAGAGCGAGCAAATGGCATGCGGTGCGTGGTGATGCGACATAACCATTACCAATACAAAGCTGCTACCCGTGCCCCCCCCCCCCCCACACATCACGGGGGAGTGTGAGCAGAGTCGATGGTGCAAAGGGCAGCAGACGTGGGGGGGGGGGGGGGGACACGAGATGAGAAGGAGAAGAACGGTAAGTGGAAGGCCGGGATGGAAGTCCCCCCGAGATGTACAAAGAGGAGGGCACGACTCAAGATGAGCAGCAGGTAGAGGGAGGGAGGGAGGGATGGAGCTCCGGTGCAGGAAGGGAAGTAGGAATAGAAGGGAATGACCGCGCTAAGATGTCGTTGGGGGGGGGGGGGGGTGAGAGGATGCTGATGATGACGACGATGAGAGAGGGATGAGAGAGAAGCGAGCAGAAGTGAGCTGCGCGGAGCAGGAGCGGCGTCTTGTTTCCACAGGAGGCGAGAGGTGAGAAGGGGGTGAGTTCGGAGTCGGGGTTGGCACAGAGGAGTCACGTGGTCTACGGAAGGCTTGAGCTGATTTAGATTGAGAGAGATGGATTAGAGGAGAGGCATTCAGAGTGGCGGTGGTGGCCACGCACAGGCGGTCACGTGGTTTACAGGAGGCTAGAGCTGATTTAGATTGAGAGAGACGGATGAGAGGAGAGGTATTCAGAGTGGCGGTGGTGGCCACGCACAGGAGGTCACGTGGTCTACGGAAGGCTTGAGCTGATTTAGATTGAGAGAGATGGATTAGAGGAGAGGCATTCAGAGTGGCGGTGGTGGCCACGCACAGGAGGTCACGTGGTTTACAGGAGGCTTGAGCTGATTTAGATTGAGAGATGGATTATAGGAGAGGCATTCAGAGTGGTGGTGGCCACGCATAGGCGGTCACGTGGTTTACAGGAGGCTAGAGCTGATTTAGATTGAGAGAGACGGATGAGAGGAGAGGCATTCAGAGTGGCGGTGGTGGCCACGCACAGGCGGTCACGTGGTTTACAGGAGGCTAGAGCTGATTTAGATTGAGAGAGACGGATGAGAGGAGAGGCATTCGGAGTGGCGGTGGTGGCCACGCACAGGCGGCCACGTGGTTTACAGCAGGCTTGGTCTGATTTAGATTCAGAGAGAATCGAAAAATATATAGATGGTAGGGGAGAGATTCAGAGTGGTGGTGGTTGTGGTGGCAACACACACACACACACAGACGTCGCGAGATTTACGGGTAGGCTTGAGCTGATTTAGACACACCGTAAGATGATCGTCGTAAAACAATTCGGGATGGCGGTAAGAGGATATCTCACTGGGGAACGCGTGCGGCGGAGGTAGCGATGGGGAAGATGTTGTTGCACAACACTGCCTCTCACGCTCTTGCTGACTAATGTATCGTCTTCGTGGAATATCCGTCCCAGTCGGCGCGCCAGCCGCTAACATATTTGAATGAAAATGTGCGGCGAACGATCTTCTTTTTGATGGATCTATAGGCGTGCAGGGGGAGGAGGGTCAGGATGGCGCGGATACAAATTGATGGCTGCGCTCAGATGTTAAATATTCTCACATCGCGCGTACGTGCACACTCATACACTCATACACTCACTCATACACTCACACACTTACTCATACACTCACTCACACACTTACTCATACACTCACACACTCACTCACAAACACACTCACTCGCTCACTCATACACTCACATACTCAAACACTCACTCACACACACTCATACACTCACACACTCACTCACACACTCACATATTCACTCATACACTCACACACTCACTCACACACTTACACACTCACATACTCAAACACTCACACACACTCACACACTCACACACTATCTCATACATTCACACACTCATACACTCACACACTCGCACACTCACACACTCATACACACACTCACACACTCACATACTCAAACACTCACTCACACACACATCCACACACACACTCACACACTCAAACACACTCAAACACACTCACACACACTCACACACTCACACATTCACACACTCACACATTCACACACTCACACACTCGCACACTCACACACTCACACATTCACACACTCACACATTCACACACTCACACACTCGCACACTCACACGCTCACACACTCACACATCCACACACTCACACACTCACACACCCACACAGTCACACACCCACACACTCACACACTCACTCATACACTCACACACTCACACACACTCACACACTCACACACTCAAACACACTCACACACACTCACACACTCACACATTCACATACACTCACACATTCACACACTCACACACACTCAAACACTCACTCACACCGACACACTCACACACTCACACATTCACACACTCACACACTCGCACACCAACACACTCACACACTCACACATCCACACACTCACACACTCACACACCAACACACTCACACACTCACTCACACTCACACACTCAACAACAACAACCGCCACTAAGTGGCGGTGACGTCACCACGACGCTTGTGCCAGGCCAAGTGCACCTTGAGGCCACGTGAAGTGTCGAACGCCCGCTGGCAGGAGGTCACGGGGCAGACCCAGCAGGTGCCACGGGTCAACTGACTGAGATGACACATACACACACACAACATAGACATGTTGTGTGTGTGTCTCTCTCTCTCTCTGTGTCTCTGTGTGTCTCTCTCTGTGTGTCTCTGTCTGTGTGTCTATGTTGTGTGTCTCTCTCTGTGTGTCTCTTTGTGTTGTCTCTCTCTGCTTGTGTGTCTGTCTGCGTGTCTATGTTGTGTGTCTCTCTCTGTGTCTCTGTGTTGTCTCTCTCTGCTTGTGTGTCTGTCTGTGTGTCTATGTTGTGTCTCTCTCTGTGTGTATCTGTTTGTGTTGTCTCTCTCTGATTGTTTGTCTGTCTGTGTGTCTATGTTGTGTGTCTCTCTCTGTATCTCTGTGTTCTCTCTCTGCTTGTGTGTCTGTCTGTGTGTCTATGTTGTGTGTCTCTCTGTGTGTCTCTGTGTGACTCTCTCTCTCTGCTTGTGTGTCTGTCTGTGTGTCTCCGTGTCTGTGTTTTGTCTCTCTCTCAAATTTTGTTCTACCTGATGACGACTGCTTGTGTTGCAATCGAAACGTCGTACTCTATTAATTTATTTTACTTTTTCTACGTGACTTTACCGAAAGAGCCAACGAGTAAGTGACGTTATCTCTACAGCGGAATTGCTTTTCACTTTCCGACACGTCTTATACGGCTTGGTAGATTCGTCCTTGCTAACGTCTCGTTACGGATGTTGTTATGGGTGGGTTTTTTTCATTCATTCATCCATTCGTTCGTGTATTAATTCGTTCCTGCTGTAGGTTAATTTGTTCATGGTTTGATCGGGTCATTTCTTTGTTCGTCTGCGTATTCTCACATTGATCGTGGGCATGCTGTGTTTGTTTGTCGCTGTGTGGGCGGGCGTGCATTATTGCGTAAACACACACGCGCTTGTCTGTGTGTGTCTGTGCGCGCGTCTGGCACAGCGAATTTCTGATTTCTCCTGCTATTAACATACCGATCGGCCAAGAAACGACACGTGATTATTATTCTTACTGTAAAGCCTGCAATTACTCACAGCGCTCAGCTCGTATTTATAGCAGTAGAGATATTCGCACAATTAATGAAAAAAAAATGTATGCGACGAAAAGTTAAAGGCACAGCCCTGCAATTGCCCTGCTCACGCCACTGCAGGCAGAAGGAGCCTCACTTACGTGAGCACTAAAGAGCATCTTCAGATGGTATTTGGCCTACTCTTCCACGCCGGTCAGATATCTTTTGAAAGAGATGTATGACTACCGCGCCAGGAGATCGAATCGAACAGGCGACCTCTGCATTCCAAGTTCGGTCAGCTGCTCATTACACCCACTGTGAAAGCATTCACATCGATGTGAAAGCATTCACATCGATGTGAAAGCATTCACATCGATGTGAAAGCATTCACATCGATGTGAAAGCATTCACATAGATGTGCGGTACGAACGTGTTTTAAAAAAGTTGTACACACACACGCACTCGTTTTTATGCATGCTGAACTTCTTTCGCACCGTACGTAGCCGACCGTACCCATCGAAGTTGCCGGGGAAGGAAAACAAACGTTGATTATCGTGCTTAGTTTGTTGTCCACCCGAAGACCGCCCTGATTATGACTGTGTGTGTCTCTCTGTGTGGCTACGTTGGCTGGGTCATGTAGCCCGCATTCCCAGTCACCGCATGCCTAAACAACTTTTGTTCGGCCAGATCGAGGGGGCTAAACGGGCGCAGCACGGGCAAGAGAAGAGATGGAGTGACGTGGTACAGGAGGACTTGGAGCTGAGTGGACTTGCCGATGACTGGTACCAGCGGTGTCAAGATCGGCCTCAGTGGAGGAGGCTCGTGAAGGACGCTACTGGGCAGTTGGAGGCAGTCGCCCTCCAACAACAACGGAGGGCGTATGAGCGACGCTCACAACAACGAGCGGAGCGCCAGGTGGCTAAAGCACAACAAGTTTGTACAGTAGGGGGCACATGTGGTGCATCAGCCAGTCGTCTCAGCCATCTCAGTCAGTCGACCCGTGGCACCTGGGTCTGCCCCGTGACCTCCTGCCAGCGGGCGTTCGACACTTCACGTGGCCTCAAGGTGCACATGGCCTGGCACAAGCGTCGTGGTGACGTCACCGCCACTTAGTGGCGAATGACGGTTGTTGTTGTTGTGTGTGTGTGTCGATCGGTAGTGTAGCGGTTAGCGCTACGCTGCGCTACGAACCTGGCGACCCAGGTTCGATTCCCGCTCACGGCCAACACCAGTGACGATTATTATCTGAACCAGTTCCGGGCCTCCCCGAGGTCAACTCAGCCTCAAATGAGTACCTGGTGCGATGTGTAAGCATCGTCACTAGGGAGACAAAGGCGACCGGGCGTGGTGTTGGCCACCCACCACCTCGTGTGCCGTGCCGGCCTTCATAGGTGTTCGCTAACAGCACTTGCCCCTACAGTCTGTTAAGGCTATACGGGGGATCTTTGTCTATCGTGCACGTGTGGCTAGTCGACAAGAGCGAGCCATCGTGTGCCGGCGTCACGTGTCCGCATTCTTTTTTAATTTTGACAATCACAACGGATTACTAAAAATGGGACTGTATACAACACACAGCAGCAATCGTCACCCCCTACTGACAGACTCATTGCCTTAAACCCCAACACCCCCTCTCCGCCCCCACCACTCCGTCTTGCAAAATGAGACGGTAAACTAAACTATAAAAAAAAATTCGGAAGCAACTTGGCGATCATAAACTGTAGCCCAACGAAGTGGCTTATCACGTGGTCATTTATAGCAGAAGTCACGTGCCCTGAACGTGCGATTTTGATTCTAAATGTGGAGGGGTGAAACCGGTGGACACGGAGAAAAACACACGCGACTACGGGGAGAGTGACACGCACACTCCAAATATACAGCAGCAGGCGTCAGGGTCTGGATCGAACCCACGACCTCCTGTACACCAGGCGAGGTAGTTAACATCTCCTAGCCACCGTGGTGATGATAAGCGAGAGAAAGAGACACGCAAACTCCAAACATACAGCAGGCGTCAGAGTCGGGATCGAACCCACGAACTCCTGCATACCAGGCGAGGTAGATGACATTTCCTAGCCACCGTGGTGATGATAAGAGAGAGAGAGACACGCACACTCCAAATATACAGCAGGCGTCAGGGTCGGAATCGAACCCACGCCTCCTGTGTACCAGGAGAGGTAGTTTATTTCTCCTAGCCACCGTGATGATGATGAGAGAGAGACACGCACACTCCAAACATACAGCAGGCGTCAGAGTCGGGATCGAACCCACGAACTCCTGCATACCAGGCGAAGTAGTTAACATCTCCTAGCCACCGTGATGATGATAAGAGAGAGAGACGCAAACTCCAAACATACAGCAGGCGTCAGGATCGGGATCGAACCCACGACCTCCTGCATACCAGGCGAGGTAGGCAACATCTCACCACGGAGAGAGACACGCAAACTCCACATATACAGCAGGCGTCAGGATCAGGATCGAACCCACGACCTCCTACATACCAGGCGAGGTAGTTAACATCTCACCACGGGGAGAGAGGCACGCAAACTTCAAATATACATCAGCAGGCGTCAGGGTCGGGATCGAACGCACGACCTCCTGCATACCAGGCGAAGTAGTTAACATATCCTAGCCACCGCGTCACCCCGCGACAATAATCCTTGGTTTTTCTTTTGAATTCTCGCCTGCTTCGAACAAAAAATAAACTCATCACACGTGCTTATGATTACTACTAATACTTTGTTTAAAAACAACATTTGTCCGTAGCTGCTCAGACACAGCTGAATAATCACACGAGTGCTTTCAACGCCCGATGGAACACCCAACAAACCTATTATCATCAACGTCTCGGTCCTGTCAGTTTGTGATGTTTAGCGGAAATGAAACGCTGACTTTCGAGAAATCTCCGGCTGTGTTGGAGATCAGCAACAACAAACGGCTGGGCTAATATTAGCCCCAAAAACAACAGTCTCGGACTATCCGCGGGGTAGATCTGTGTGCGTTGTGGTGTGTGTGCATGCGTGCGTGTGTGCGTGTAAGCACGTGTATTGCTGTGTGGGGGGAGCGCTAGTGTAGTGGTTAGTGCGCTGCGCTACGAACCAGGCGAAGCGGATTCGATTCCCGCACACGGTGAACGTGCGTGACGTTTATCTGAACCGGTTTCGGGGCCTCGCTTAGGTCGACTCAGCCTCAAATGAGTACATGCTGCGATGTGTCAACATCGCCACTGGGGAGATAAAGGCGGTCGGGAGTGATGTTGGTCGCATCATCTCGTGTGCTGTCCCGGCTTTGATAGGTGCTACTCGTTAACACAACTTGCCCCAATAGTCTGTGAAGGCTATATGGGTAACCTTTGACTTTGTTGATATCTGTTTGGAAGAATATAAAAAACTTTCTAGAAGGGGGACGTGCAGTCAGGACATTATAAGATTGTTTAGAATATTGCCCAAAGTCAATCATAATAAAACAGTGAACGCAATTTTTTTTTTG
>NC_136144.1:5987219-6039995 GCF_965212315.1 Lampetra planeri | reverse complement strand
GACACCTTTATAAAAGGGATCATGTTTGCAATAACCACAACACAAGCAGTCAAAATGCAAACAAAAATAAACAACTCTGATAGTGATAATGATATGCACTGTCCTTGAAGTTGATTGGTCCACACCCGAGACAGCTTTTCTTAGAGCCTAGTCTCCATTGGTGTTGGACCAGATGGCGCCAAAAGGCGTACAACTCAAAAACAGCGCACTATCAGAGTATTAAGAGTTCGGGGTAAGCATATACACGAGGAGACCTCCTTTACCAGTGGCAAAATACGGTGACAGGTTTTTACCCTTTCAACTGGTACAAAAACTGACACCTTTATACAAGGGAGCATGACACCTTTATACAAGGGATCGAACTTCTATCATTTGCACAGAATCAGAATGTCTAATTACACTGGAGGAATCCGATGAGCTATAAGGCTCTTTAATCACATATGTCCACGTGTATAACAACGCATTCATTTGTAGAAAACACTGTATTATCTTCTTGGTTCTTTCGGTAAAGTCACGTAGAAGGGCAATCATAAAATAATAAAAATAAAACATAAAAAAAAAAATTCACGACGTTTCGGCCACAACGCATGCAGCCGTCCTCAGGTGAAGAATAGGTCTGTCGGAAAGACAGCGTCGGACAGACCTGGTCTTCACCTGAGGACGGCTGCTTGCGTTGTGGCCGAAACGTCGTGAGAATTGTATTTTATTAAGTTGTTTATTTCACTTCTACGTGGCTTTACCGAAGGAACCAAGACGATGAATCCCTGCAGTCACGAAAGCTTTAAATCGAAACACTTTATTATATAGAGGACCGCAGAGGGTCATTGTTGGTCTTGCCGGCTCCTCGCCGCGTGGCTGCTGCTACTGCCTTCTCGATCCTCATTTGTGGTTCCTTCTCCTGTCGCCTCTGACTCGTCCTCTCTCTGATTCGTTCTCTCTCTTCTTGTTTTTTTACGATCAGTGGAAACAAGAAGATGCTCGGTGTAGTCGGCACTTTGCTTCGTTCATCATTTCGTATTTTTTTTTATAACTTTGCTTTATGTAAACCCCCACCTCTAGCTCACTCTCTCGCCCACTCTCTCTCTCGCTCTCTCTCGTTCTGTACGCAGCCCTTCTCGCAGTCCGACGGCCTCCGACGGGTAGCTCATATCTGCATGCAGAGCTCCCCGTCATCTGCCACCGAGCACACGGCCTCCTCCATCGCCCACTGCTCCTTGAAGGCCGGCACTGCGTGGGTCAGCCGCGCATGGCGGAACTCCAGCCCACACACCCTGGCTCCGACCAGAGCGCGGAAGATGCCCAGGCTGCTGGCCGGACGTTTCCCCTCCAGGGCCACCTTTCTTGCCCTGTAAATGGCGAGCTTGGCGTGGCCGACGAGCACGTTGACCAGCCCCTGAAGATGTTGAGGTCCGTCGCCCTTTTGGTATCCAAAGATGAGGACCGTCGGGGAGAAGTGGAGGCTGCACCTTAGGAGGATGTTTCTCAGGACCTTGAACAGCAAGTCCAGGCTCTTGCACTCCACGTATTGGTGCGCCACCGTCTCCACTTTACCGCAGGACCGGCACTCCGGGCACGTGTCGGTGAAGCTCGCCAGGGAGGCGTTGGTGGTGACGGTGTCGTGGGCGATGCTCCAGCTGAGGCCACCGATGCGGTTGTACGTCGGGCTGGAGTAGAGTTGCCTCCAGCGAGGCCTCTCCGGAAAGATTCTGATTCGTCCTCTCTCTCTCTCCGACTTCTCATCTCTCTCTCTCTCTACGAGAACGAGCGAGTAACGCGCGGCGCTGGCAACGCGTTACAAGTCGACGCCTTCATTACGATTATTATCATGAATGCGCAGAGTATATTCACATAGCTGTCTTGTACAGCACCTGGAGTTGCCTTAAGTATATACAAACTTTTTCGTAATTAAGTCTTGCTTTATATGTACCGTATGTAATGTGGCAATTATATCGGTGGCACTTTGTTCCACGCGGAGTATCACGATGTACATGCTTGTCACGTTTTTTTTGTGGGAGATTCGCAATACATCTTTGATGTTGTAGTGATAGGGTTTAACCCTTTCAACTGGTTCAAAAACTGACACCTTTATACAAGGCAGTGCATATCATTATCATAGTTGTTTCTTTTTTTTTGACTGCTTGTGTTGTGGTTATTGCAAACATGATGCCTTGTATAGAGGTGTCAGTTTTTGTACCAGTTGAAAGGGTAAAAACCTATCACTATATTTTGCCACTGGTAAAGGAGATGTCTCATAGTGTATCTTTGATGTTGTTACGGCATCACAAGTCATGGAAAGCCGGCGACGTTTCGTGGTTCACGTTGCGACTTTCTCAAATGCAGCCGCTGCAAACATTTCCACGGACTAACCCCCCCCCCCCGCCACCGCTACCCCCCCCCCCCTCCCTGGTGACAAAACGCATCAACTTCTCTCTCTCTCTCTCTAAATACCAGGAATACAAAATTATTAATATTCCAAAACAAATATATTTATTTATATTTTTACGCAGCTATAAGAGAGGGGGGGGGGGAGGGTCATTTCGATGTTAGGGTTATGATACTTTAATCAGGGGTAGTTTACTTAACCTTTTTTCATTATTAAATGTCACGAGTGAAATGTGAATTAGCGTCCGAAACGTTTTAAAGGAGCCCCTGGGTAGGCGGTTCAGAGGGAACCCAACGTGGATTATTTTCGCTACCTACCCGGCAAGAGACCAGGGGTGGAACTCACCTACCAAGAATTCCCCATGAGTTGACCTCACCACTTGACCTCCCCCCCCCCGTTCAGATGACATTTGGTGTAATTTTTCTCAAGCGTCATCGTCGTGTCATTTGGCAACAATTTCACTTGTTTGGCTTTGTCGGGTTGCGGCGGTGTTGGTGGTGGTGGCGGTGAAGGGTTCCTTGACGGCACAGGTCAAAATAATAACTGTGAATCTGTGCACGATTGTTGCGTAACAGTGGCACGTGAGCACAGCCAACCAATGCGTGTGTACGTTGAACTTCTTTCGCACCGTACGTAACCAACTGTGATCATCGGAGGTGTCGGGGAAAGACAACAAACTATGGGTCTCTGTGTGAGTCTATGGGTCTCTGTGTGAGTCTGTGGGTCTCTGTGTGTGAGTCTATGGGTCTCTCTGTGAGTCTATGGATCTCTGTGTGAGTCTATGGATCTCTGTGTAAATCTATTGGTCTCTGTGTGAGTCTACGGGTCTCTGTGTGAGTCTACGGGTCTCTGTGTGAGTCTATGGGTCTCTCTGTGAGTCTATGGATCTCTGTGTGAGTCTATGGGTCTATCTGTGTGTGAGTCTATGGGTCTCTGTGTGAGTGTATGGGTCTCTGTGTGAGTATATGGGTCTCTGTGTGACTATGGGTCTCTGTGTGACTCTATGGGTCTCTGTGTGAGTCTATGGGTCTTTGTGTGAGTCTATGGGTCTCTGTGTGAGTATATGGGTCTCTGCGTGAGTCTATGGATCTCTGCATGATTCTATGGGTCTTTGCGTGAGTCTATGGTCGCTGTGTGAGTCTATAGATTGCTGTGTAAGTCCAAGGGTCTCTGTGTGAGCCTATGGGTCTCTGTGTGTGAGTCTATGGGTCTCTCTGTGTGTGAGTTTATGGGTCTCTGTGTGAGTGTATGGGTCTCTGAGTGAGTCTATGGGTCTCTGTGTGACTATGGGTCTCTGTGTGTGACTCTATGGGTCTTTGTGTGAGTCTATGGGTCTCTATGTGCGTCTATGGGTCTCTGTGTGACTCTATGGGTCTCTGTGTGTGAGTCTATGGGTCTCTGTGTGACTCTATGGGTCTCTCTGTGTGTGAGACTACGGGTCTCTGTGTGAGTATAAGTGCGTATGTTGAACTTCTTTCGCTACCGTGCGTAGCCGAACGCGCTGATCGGAGGCGCGGAGAGAGAGAGAGCAGCCGCGTTGATCTGAAGTGTGATCGACACCTCTGCGCGTGCACATGTGCCAGGCGCGTCTCGTGCCTCGATGCCGATGCCCACGACGCGACGCAGGGGCGGTCGTGACGGAGACGCGCCACGCGTTTGAACGCGGGAGCGGTGGGACAGCAGAGCGGATGGATTCTGGAAATATGTGGGGGGGGAAGGGGGTGGGGAGTGGGGTAAAGAACTTTACAGTTCATAAAATTCCTCGAGTATGAATAAATATTCAGATTCTGATGAGAAGGGAGATGTCAGGCCAACTTGGGGGGGGGGGGGGCATGGGGGTAAAGAGCTTTACAGCTCATCGGATTCCTCGAGTATGAATACATATTTAGATTCTGATGAGAAGGGAGATGCCAGGCCAACGGGGGGGGGGGGGGAGCGGGGTGGAGTAGTGGAGGGACCGAGAGCGACCTCCCGCTGAGCTATGCGAGACGCTTTCGTATTTCATTGCCACAATCAAACCGGTATTGCCTCGCGTAAATACACGACGCACTCAGACTTTTTATGATGTACTCTTTATGAGCTCGGGCCTTTTACGAGCTTATTTGGGTGTGTTTTGCTGCTGCTGCTGCTGCTCGAAGCACTTGCACGGACACACACGGACACACAAAGGACAAACATCAGATCCGCGTCTCAATCGCCTCCAACAGAATGTTGGGGCAGGTTGCGTAAACGAACGACCCATGAAGGTCGAAACGGCACACCAGTGTGCGCATGGCCAGCATCACGCACGGCCACCTTTGTCTCCCCAAGCGCTCGCGTTTGCACACCGCACCGGGTAGTCATTTGAGGCTGAGGCGACCTAAGGGGGAGCCACCCCCCCCCCCCCCCCCCAAGACCGGTTCGAACAGTCTTCGCTGGTATTTGGTGGCCGTGTGCGGGTATCGAACTCGGGTTACGGAGGGTTCGTAGTGCAGCCACCGCTCCCCACAAACGCACGTCCACGCATGTCAACATATCGGCAGTGTTGTTATTGTTGTTCTTGTTGTTGTTATACGCCTCGGCATGATAGCAGCGCTCGTTTTTTTTTATTTGCCAGCGCGATACGGCCTCGGCACGGGAAGGGTAATTAATTCGGGTCCCCTGGCCAATTCAACTCGGTCCTGGGATGAGACAGATTCTCGGCTTGGCTCTTGAAAAAAAGAAAACAAGAATTGAGTGCACCACCATGCAGCAGAACAAGAGACAACAGAAGGTTCCAGCATCAATGGATCCATTAAATACGACTCTGCTTGGAGAAGACAGAGCGAGAGAGAGAGAGTGCGAGTGTGTAGAGAGAGAGAGTAAATTGAATGAATACAATAAGCCACCCACCTATGTGTACAGATCGGGCCGGTGGGATTATTGATGGTAACATGCATGATTTAAACACGCGTTCGAGAAACTCCCCGTTGCTCAACCGGCCACGTTGTTGTTGTTGATGTTGTTGTTGTTGTTTACACAGCGGTGTATTCGATCGGGATTTACGCTCAGAGATGGAGAGAGTGACACGTGGATCGGGGGGGGGGGGGGTAAGGAAATGCAAATCAGAGACGTCACTTTACATTGACTGGTAGGCACTGTACTGACAGTCATCGACTTACGAACACCCACACTTAGACTCGCACTCGGAGTGAGTGCTTACGTGTGTGTACACACACATGTGTGTGCGTCTGTGAAAGTGAGTGTATGTGGAGCGGCGGTGTAGCGGCGAGCGCGCTGCACTACGAACCCAGTGACCTGAGTTCGAATCCCGCTCACATCCAAGACCAGTGACGATTATCTGAACCGGTCCATGGCCTCCCCTAGGTCGACTCAGCCTTAAATGAGTCCCTAGTACGATGTGTAAACATCGCCACTGCGGAGACATCCACCCCTCGTGTGTCCTGCCGGCCTTCATAGGTGCTCGCTAACTGCACTTGCCCCTGCAGTTCGTTAAGGCTATACGGGGGATCTTTGTCTGTGTTTATACTGGTAGGAACCCACTGGTTCCACCAGCCCGCAAGTGGCGTTTTTTTCTTAACGTCAGCACAGATGGACAGGTCCATCTGAACGACTGACAAAATCGCTGTCCGTGGTGATGACGTTAAGAAAAAAACGCCACTTTTTTTCAAATTTTCTTGCTGTGGATTTCACACCTGATGATGATGATTGCCTGTGTTTCAGTCGAAACGACGTGAGAATTTTATTGTTTTATATTAATATTATTTTATTATTTCCCTTCTACGTGACTTTACCGAAAGAACCAAGAATATGAATCCCTGCAGTCACGAAAGCTTTCAATGACAACATTTATACTTACGCGATCTCACCCAAAAACCTTTATTACGAATAAACCGATTGCTTCATTTAGTATTGGGCCTACAGTTCGCAGACCGCGGGGTTATCGCCAATCAAGCATCGGTGTTTCCCAGACGCAGTCTGCAGTAGTTGCACAGTCGTGGGGGACGGGGGTCGATGTTTCTGTGCGTGATATCAATTTGATGAATTATTTGCGGTCAATTGAAAAAAAAGTGTTGGAAAATGGTCTTACTCTCTTCGAACGTTGTCGCCGGGTTCTTTAACATTCACTCAGCAGCAGGCGGCGCACAAATGCACGGTTTATCACCTCTCAATGATCGGCTGATAAGTATCGTTAGGGGCCGTCCATAAATGACGTCACGCGATTTTGGACGATTTTTGACCCCCCCCCCGACCTCAAGTATGACGTCACAAAGCTCTGCCCCCCCCCCCCCCCCCCCAATATATAAACATGCTTCAAACTATTGTCATTGTAGTGCGTATTTAATGTGGCGCTGCACCCTGATATTGTAGGAGAAAACATTTATTAAAAAAGTATATTTAATTAAGTTGAACGTGGGGTCTATATTTATTTTAAGTTGCGCGTTTTGATGTGACGTCACATTTCTTAACCCCCCCCCCCCCTCGTCACACATCGTCACAAATGTCTGACCCCCCCCCCCCTAGGTGCGTGACGTCATGTATGGACGGCCCCTAATGTGTAGAGGACTGCAGAGCTTGGCCAAGTGTTGATAACGAAGGTTCCCGGATGTGGCCGTTCACCTTTGTCTGTGGTGAGATTCAATGTGGACGGACGACTACGCTATATATAAATAAATCCTAACCATTGCAAAAATAATTATTAAAAATAAAATTTCGAATTATGAAAAAAAGTGAATCGTTAATGAATTGTTAATAAATAAATAATATCTTCTTGATTCGTTCGGTAAAGTCACGTAGAATGGAAATAATAAAATAATAAAAATAGAACATAATAAAATAATTCTCACGACGTTTGGAGAACAGGTCTGTCGAGAAGACAGACCTGTTCTCCACCTGAGGACGGCTACTTGCGTTGTGGCCGAAACGTCGTGAGAATTCTTTGATCATGTTTTATTTTTATTATTTTATTATTTCTATTCTACGTGACTTTACCGAAAGAACCACGAAGATGAATCCCTGCAGTCACGAAAGCTTTAAATCGGAAAATAAATAATGATTATATGAAACCTGCGGTTATAACACAGCGAAAAACGCAACCGATGGTTCACAACTTATTTCGGGTCAGATCGCAGCGCGAGTAGCACGCGTGTCGTGCAGCCTCCCGCCACCCGACTCAGCCAATCCAACAAGCGACGCATCTCCATTTAAAGCTTTCGTGACTGCAGGGATTCATCTTCTTGGTTCTTTCGGTAAAGTCACGTAGAAGGGAAATAATAAAATAAAAAAATAAAACATAATAAAATACAATTCTCCCGACGTTTCGGCCACAACGCAAGCAGCCGTCCTCAGGTGAAGAACAGGTCTGTCGGAAAGACAGCGTCTGAATGAACACCACCAAGCTTGGCAGCGTATATTTAATCTGGGTTAGAGGAGGACGAGATAGTAGGTGAGTGAGCGAGTGAATGAGTGGGTGAGTGAGTGAGATAGTGGGTGAGTGAGCGAGTTAGTGTGTGGGCGAGTAAGCGAGTGAATGAGTGGGTAAGTGAGTGAGATAGTGGGTGAGTGAGCGAGTTAGTGTGTGGGCAAGACAGCGAGTGAATGAGTGGGTGAGTGAGTGAGGTAGTGGGTGAGTGAGCGAGTAAGTGGGTGGGTGAGTGAGCGAGTGAATGAGTGGATGAGTGAGTGAGATAGTGGGTGAGTGAGCGAGTTAGTGTGTGGGCGAGACAGCGAGTGAATGAGTGGGTGAGTGAGTGAGATAGTGGGTGAGTGAGCGAGTTAGTGTGTGGGCGAGTAAGCGAGTGAATGAGTGGGTGAGTGAGTGAGGTAGTGGGTGAGTGAGCGAGTAAGTGGGTGGGTGAGTGAGCGAGTGAATGAGTGGGTAAGTGAGTGAGATAGTGGGTGAGTGAGCGAGTTAGTGTGTGGGCGAGTAAGCGAGTGAATGAGTGGGTGAGTGAGTGAGGTAGTGGGTGAGTGAGCGAGTAAGTGGGTGGGTGAGTGAGCGAGTGAATGAGTGGATGAGTGAGTGAGATAGTGGGTGAGTGAGCGAGTTAGTGTGTGGGCGAGACAGCGAGTGAATGAGTGGGTGAGTGAGTGAGATAGTGGGTGAGTGAGCGAGTTAGTGTGTGGGCGAGTAAGCGAGTGAATGAGTGGGTGAGTGAGTGAGGTAGTGGGTGAGTGAGCGAGTAAGTGGGTGGGTGAGTGAGCGAGTGAATGAGTGGATGAGTGAGTGAGATAGTGGGTGAGTGAGCGAGTTAGTGTGTGGGCGAGTAAGCGAGTGAATGAGTGGGTGAGTGAGTGAGGTAGTGGGTGAGTGAGCGAGTTAGTGTGTAGGCGAGTAAGCGAGTGAATGAGTGGGTGAGTGAGTGAGGTAGTGGGTGAGTGAGCGAGTAAGTGGGTGGGTGAGTGAGCGAGTGAATGAGTGGATGAGTGAGTGAGATAGTGGGTGAGTGAGCGAGTTAGTGGGTGGGTGAGTGAGCGAGTGAATGAGTGGGTGAGTGAGATTGTGGGTGAGTGAGCGAGTTAGTGGGTGGGTGAGTGAGCGAGTGAATGAGTGGGTGAGTGAGTGAGATAGTAGGTGAGTGAGCGAGTTAGTGGGTGGGTGAGTGAGCGAGTGAATGAGTGGGTCAGGGGCGGTTTCTTCATTAGGGCGATTGGGCGACGCACCACCAATGTCATTCAACCACAGAGTCACGCTAGCCGTTACTGTGCCTCTGGATATAGTCCAATCAGCGTCATGTCACGTTCTGTGGAGTACCGCCTCTTTTTGGGCGATTTCACTCCGGCTGAGAATCGCCCCGAGTGTTCCCATAGACTTACATTCAAAGATGTTTTTTTTTCGAACGGCGGGCGCTGCAATGCATTCTCTATGGCTTCCGGGAGGGCTCACACTAACGTGCTTACGTCATCATATGTAAGCACGTTTCATCCAACAATATTATTTGTCGCCACCTAGTGAAATCTTTAATAAAAGAAACTGAGTGGATTGTAATAATAGTGAGTATAGAAACAAACAAAATGTATTGTAAGAGTCACTTTATTTTTCATTAATATTAAAGAAGTGAAGTTGCCTTTACATGCTTAAGCTGTTAATTTATCCATTGCATGGGTGGACCTTATCCTTATCAATCATCCAGACATTTGCCCCCCCCTGAGAGATTTTGCAGGAGCCGCCACTGGAGTGGGTGAGTGAGATAGTGGGTGAGTGAGCGAGTTAGTGTGTGGGTGAGTGATTCGGGCAGATGACTTAGTGAGTAGTGAGTGAGTGATTGGGCTAGAGAGTGGGCGAGTTTTTTTTGTGGTGACCTGCAGTGCGGTGGTTAAACAGCGGTCTGAACGACTCATTCAGTCTGATCGCGACGTGGGTGCAAGAGCAATCCGTTGAGTGAAAGTTCACGAAAACGTCACGGTAACCATTAAGATATTTAAACAACAACAACAACACAACCCCGACGGGGACTCACTCGTGTATTAGCCGAGCATGGTGAACATTGTTTAAAGGTCATCTTACAATTCACGTTTTAACACCAGAAGAAATGTCACGTTGGGGGGGCGTGGGGGGAGGGAGGCGGTACCCGGACCCCCCTCGCGTCCATCCATGCAGCGCATTGCATGGGCAGCGTCGAGGAAGAGAATCACGACCGTAATTCCGTTTGATGAAGAAGAAAAAAGTGATGCAAAAAATACGTATTATCGTTAATAATTACGGCAATTGGAAATGTTAAAATGTCGCTTCAGTACCTTTCATTTGACACCGTACACCCCCCCCCCCCACATAGCCCCCCCCCCCTCCAATACCCCCCCCCATCCCCTCTCCCTCCCACAGCCCCCCCTCCCATACCCCCCCTCCCCCCCCCACCCACTCTCGTCATCTAGGTGTCGGGGCATTTTCAGGCCCCTTTTTTTCAGCTCAGAAGAAAAATCGTCGTGGAGCGACTCGTCGAATCAGCCAGCCACCAACCATTTATTTTCGGGGTTTGCTGTTGTTGTTGTTTTGTTTACACTTCTCGTCCAGAGCTGAGCGTTTAAGTTTAGAGTTTATTTTCCGATTTAAAGCTTTCGTGACTGCAGGGATTCATCTTCTTGGTTCTGTCGGTAAAGTCAGAGTTTATGTTTTGTGTTTGTTGTTGTTGCTGTTGCTTTTGACGGAACTCAAGAGACCAGGATATGAGACTCGTTGTCGTGAAAGTAATCCAGAGTATGTCTCTCAGTAGTGGGGGTGGAGGAGGCTGTGGGAGGGAGCGGGGATTGCCGTTGTGTTAACCCCCACTGAGTAATGTGCGTTCTATGATCTTACATCGAGCTCTGCATTATCTGCCATCGTGTGAAACGGATTTGTCGCAGTGAAGGTCACACTGCGGCTTTTTGCCAATTACCTTCCAACAGTGGTGCGAATCGCGTGTGTGTGTGTGTCAACGGGCGTCACGTGACGGTGTCAAGATGTTAACTCCCTCGCTTGGTATACACGAGGTCGCCGCTTCGATCCTGACCCTGACGCTTCGTGTTACACATTGGGGCTTTGCGTGTCTCTGCCCCGTGGTGTTCGCGCGTGCAATGTTCTCCGGGTCCTCCCGTGTTGCCTCCACATTAGGGGTCGGCACGGTTTGGCTCAAACCACCAAACCGCGGTTTGAACCGAACCAAATCGGTTTGGTTTGGCTCTGTTTGAACTGGTTCGGTTTGGTTTGGGGCTACGAAAACCGACTCGGTTTGGCTCGGACAGGGTGGAACCGGCTCAAACTAGTTTGGTTCAAGCCAACTTAAGAGGTTTGGTTTAGCTTGGTTTGGTTTGGTTTTGGTTTGGTTTGGTTCAGTTGTCGCTGGTTTGGTTTGGATTGCTCAATTTGAAACCAGTTTGAGTCGGTTCAAACCGTGCCGACCCCTACTCCACATTTAGAATCAACGTCCATTTACACCATTGGAACCTCATTTGCCAGAAGAAGAAAAAATATGATAATTGTTTTTTTTTACCCTTTTTTTCTGGCAACAAAACTGACACCTTTTTTTTACAAGGAGTCATGTTTGGTCCAACACCATGTGGGACTAGGCTCTAAGAAAAGCTGTCTCGGGTGTGGACCAATCAACTTCAAGGACAGTGCAAACATTATCAGAGTTATGTTTTTTGTTTGCATTATGACTGCAGGTATTGTGGTCTATGCAAACATGACTCCTCGTAAAACAGGTGTCAGTTTTGTTGCCAGATAGAAGGGTAAAAAAACCCAATTATCAACGTCCGTTTTTTAGATGATTTGCCCGCGATACATTTCCAACGTTAGAAGAAACTCAGTCGAGCGATCATCTGCGATTTCCAGGTCGCCTCTGAACAAGAGAGCTACATGGCTCAGTGGACCTTACCTGGTAAACAAAAAAAATAAGTAATTCTCACGACGTTTCGGCCACAACGCAAGCAGCCGTCATCAGGTGAAGACGGCTGCTTGCGTTGTGGCCGAAACGTCGTGAGAATTATTTTATTATGTTTAATTTTAATATTTTTATTGTTTCCATTCTACGTGACTTTACCGAAAGAACCAAGAAGATGAATCCCTGCAGTCACGAAAGCTTTAAATCGAAATTTAATTATTTTATTATGTTTTATTTTTATTATTTTATTATTTCCCTTCTACGTGGTGACTTTACCGAAAGAACCAAGAAGATGAATCCCTGCAGTCACGAAAGCTTTAAATCGAAATGTTATTATTTTATTATGTTTTATTTTTATTATTTTATTATTTCCCTTCTACGCGGTGACTTTACCGAAAGAACCAAGAAGATGAATCCCTGCAGTCACGAAAGCTTTAAATCGAAAAAAAAAGTAGTCGTTTTATCGTTTCACAGTTTTGCGCTCAGCGATTTGTCTGTTTCGCGGTTTGGGCCAGAACGTGAACTCTGCCCGTGCGCGCACAGCGACTACTTCGGCACGCGTGAGCTGTCTGTGTCTGTCGTGCAGTGTCGGCGGTTCGCGCCCGACGAGAACCACGAGGTGGATTTCTCGCCACGGAGGCGTTGGGAAGCGCCCGAGGGCGGTCAGAAGGAGCGCGCCCGGACCCCGTGTCTCCCTCTTCACGCGTCCTCCCTCCCCTCCTGCCTCTCTCGCTCTCAACTCGAGCCCGCCGGCGTTCGTCTGCCAATCCCTGCCGGTTAAAGGTGGATAAAGCCTCGAAGCCCAGGGGGTCGTTCAACAAACAACAACAAACAACAACAACAACAAAAGTCCGCGTTTACTGAGCCGCATGCGGCTCTTTGAAGGCCCGCTTCGTGACGTTGTCCGCGTGCATTTTGCGGCTCTTGAAATATTTATTATATATAGATGTGTTTTTTTTTTTAACCAAAATTGAAGAAAGAAAAGTGTATCCTTGTTATTGTGGTTGCGTGCCTCCTGCTCCATAACCCTTTGTGAACGCTGGCTCGCTATTGTCCGCGATTAAAGAGTGTCCAATGTTTTATATCGTTGATGTGTGTGTCCTTGTGCGTGTCACTGTGTGTGTGTCTGTGTGTGTCTGTGGTTGGCACAATAGGGGGCACATGTGGTGCATCAGCCAGTAATCTCAGTCAGTCGACCCGTGACACCTGCTGGGTCTGCCCCGTGACCTCCTGCCAGCGGGCGTTCGACACTTCACGTGGCCTCAAGGTGCACATGGCCTGGCACAAGCGTCGTGGTGACGTCACTGCCACTTAGTGGCGAATGGCGGTTGTTGTGTGTCTGTGTGTGTGTGTCTGTTTGTATCATTGTGCGTGTCTGTGTGTGTCCTTGTGCGTGTCTGTGTGTGACCTTGTGCGTGTCACTGTGTGTGTGTGTCTGTGTGTGTGTCTCTGTGTGTGTGTGTCTCTGTGTGTGTATCTGTGTGTCTGTGTGTGTCTGTGTGTGTGTCTATGTGTGTGTGTTTCTATGTGTGTCTGTGTGTGTGTCTGTGTCCTTGTGTGTGTGTCTGTGTGTGTGTGCCTCTGTGTGTGTGTCTGTGTGTGTGTCTGTGTGTGTGTGTCTGCGTGTGTCCTCGTGCGTGTCTGTGTGTGTCCTTGTGCATGCCACTGTGTGTGTGTGTCTGTCTGTGTCTGTGTGTGTCTATGTGTGTGTGTCTGAGTGTGTGTCTGTGTGTGTCTGTGTGTGTGTCTGAATGTGTGTCTGTGTGTGTCTATGTGTGTGTGTGTCTGAGTGTGTGTCTGTGTGTGTGTGTCTGTGTGTGTGTGTGTCTGTGTGTGTGTCCCTGTGCGTGTCTGTGTGTGTGTGTGTCCCTGTGCGTGTCTGTGTGTGTCTGTGTGTGTCCTTGTGCGTGTCACTGTGTGTGTATCTGTGTGTGTCTGTGTGTGTGGCTGTGTGTGTGTGTCTGTGTGTGTGTGTCTGTGTGTGTGTCTGTGTATGTGTCTGTGTGTGTGTGTGTCCTTGTGCGTATCTGTCTCTGTGTGTGTGGGGAGCGGTAGTGATTCGGTTAGCGCGCTGCACTACGAACCTGGCGACTCTGGTTCGATTCCCGCTCACGGTCAACACCAGTGACGATTATCTGAACCGGTCCTGGGCCTCCGCCTAGGTCGACTCAGCCTCAAATGAGTACCCGGTGCGATGTGTAAACATCAGCCACCGGGGAGACAAAGGCGGTCGGGCGTGGTGTTGGTTGGGCACACCACGTCGTGTCCCGTTCCGGCCTTCATAGGTGCTGCTCGCTAACAGCACTTGCCCCAACATTCTGTTACAGGATACCCGGGGGGTCTTTGTCTTATTCGCGTGGTGTATGCACGCCAGCGCATAGCGTTTTATGAATGACAGTATCGGGGGGAGGGGGGGGTCTGTGTCGGTACATATTGATTTTCGAGATTTGTGCAAAGAAATATTCATAGCTCATCGGATCCTTTGCGGTATAAATAAAACAATTCTGATTCCAAAGTTGCGGGGCAGTCGGCAGCGAGTTCCACCACTTGGATGAGTCCGCGCCGTCAGGCGAACGCGTTCGGAAGATCCCTGGTTGCCATGTGGGTGGAACGCACGCATGCGCCTCATCCAATTAAGGCGCTCTGCCTGCCTAATGAACGGGCAACGGCGGTGGCGAAGGTAATTAGGCAGTGGAATGAAGGAAATTGCGATTAATTAAGCAAGAGGCGCGCGTGGAATTGGAGATCCAGAGGCACTCTCTCTCCCAGCCCAACGTGTTGAATATTTACTGAATGCGGATGCACCTGCCATCTGTATTCAGCTGTGTGCATGAAACATATGTACTTCATGTGTGTGTATCTGTGTGTGTCTGTGTGTGTGTGTCTGTGTGTCTGTGGAGGGAGCGGTGGTGTAGCGGTTAGAGCATTGCGCTACGAACCTGGCGACCCGGGTTCTATACCCACTCACGGCCAACACCCCCAGTGACGATTATCTGAACCGGTCCTTGGCCTCCGCTACGTCGACTCATCTTCAAAGGAGTACCCGGTGCGGTGTGTAGTAAACATCGCCACTGGGGAGACAAAGGCGGTCGGGCGTGGTGCTGGCCACCCACCCCCTCGTGTGCCTTGCCGGCCTTCATAGGTGCTCGCTAACAGCACTTGCCCCTACAGTCTGTTAAGGCTTCACGGGGGATCTTTGTATTGTGGGGGGAGCGGTAGTGTAGTGGTTAGCGCGCTGCGCTAAGAAACCGGCCGCGCGAGTACGAGTACCGCTCACGGACACCAACAGCACCGACTATTATCAGCTTCAGATGAGTAGCACCCAGTGTGGTGTGTCGGCATCACCATTGGGGAGACAAAGGCGGTCGGGCGTGGTGCCGGCTACCCACCCACGCCCTCGTGTGCCGTGCCGGCCTTCAGAAGTGCTGCTACTCGCCAACGGCACTTGCTTCAAAAGTCGGTGCAAGGCTATACGGGGGATCTTTGTCTTTGTGTGTGTGTGTACGAGAGCGAGCATCATTCGCTAGGCATCATTATGCACGCGCGCTCCTCTCCGCTCGCCAATTAACGGGCAGACGATCTGCAGTCCGCGCGGTATGGTGAGCGTGAAGAATCCACGTGGTTAGTGGTGGTGATGGTGGTGAGCGAGAAAGTGAGCAACTCACCATCAATACCTTCCATTAGCGTTTCTCCGTGTTCACACTCGACACACAGTACTAACATTGACATCGTTGTTTGTCATCGTAATCATCATCGTGATCTCAATTAAATAAAAATTCGGCATTTTTTTTTATTTTACCAGTTAAGGCCCACTGAGCTATTATTTTTTTCAGAAGCTCTCCGGCTTATCGTTGACAGCTCAACGAAGTGGCTTATCTCCGCGTGGAAATTGATAACGGACAACGAATCGAAACGCGTGACGTTGATTCTAAATGTGGAGGGGAAAAACCGGAGGACCCGGAGGAAAATCCACGTGACCACGAGGAGAGAGAGAGACACGCAAACTCCAAATATACAGCAGCAGGCGTCAGGGTCGCGATTGAACCTACGGCCTCCTGTATACCAGGCGATAGGATTAGGGGAAAAGAGTAAGTGTAGAATTAGGGTTGCATATCAGGGTCAAGAGTTATGAATTGGGTTGTGGGCAGAGGTCGCAAACGGGTTTTGATTCCTTACCCGTACCCGTACCCGGCCGCACCAGGGTCGCAAATGGGTACCCGTACCAGTACCCGGCCGGGTACGGGTACCCGTTCCCTACCCGTTCCCTTACCCTACCCGAAATGAGTGACAAACGGTGACTCACCAGTGACTCACGGCCTACCCGTACCCGTACCCGGCCGCACCAGGGTCGCAAACGGGTACCCGTACCCGTACCTGGCCCGGTACGGGTAGCTGGGTGTCGGGTAGGGTACGGGTACCCGGTTGCGACCTCTGGTTGTGGGTATTGTGAGGCTCGGGGTTAGTTGTAAGTTCGCCTATAAGAATAGGGTAAGGGTCAATGTTAGGGATAGGGTTTGGGCTAGGCGACGTTGTGGCGAGATGTTAACTACCTCGCCTGGTATACAGGAGGTCGTGGGTTTGTTCCCGATGCTGACGCCTGCTGCTGTATATTTGGAGTTTGCGTGTGTCTCATTTCGTATTTTTTAAAATAACTTTGCTTTATGTAAACCCCCACCTCTCGCTCACTCTCTCGCTCACTCTCTCGCTCTCTCTCGTTCTGCACGCAGCCCTTCTCGCAGTCTCTCTCTCTCTATCTCGGTCTCTGCACCCCCGCGATGTGTGAGTCGGGGGCAGATGGCAGGGCTTGACAATGCGGCAAAGCATGCATTCACCGGCGCAATAAACCAGCAACGACGTCATCCAACAATTGTCGCCCTCGTTGATTTCGGGGGGTTGCTCAAACGCCTCAGCAACTGCACCTCTCAAGAACGTCAAGCGGAGACTACGGTGTCAGCCTGATGAGCCGAACTACCCAGCAGTCTCCTCCTCCATGTAGCCTACCCCCCCACAACAACAACAACCGCCATTCGTCACTAAGTGGCGGTGACGTCACCACGGAGCTTGCACCAGGCTAGGTGCACGTTGCGGCCACGTGAAGTGTGGCGCGCCCGCTGGCTGGAGGTCACGGGACAGACCCAGCTGCCACGGGTTGCCTGACTGAGACAAAGACAAAGATCTACCGTATACCCTTAACAGACTGTAGGGGCAAGTGCTGTTTAGCGAGCACCTATGTATGAAGGACGGAACGGTACACTAGGGGGTGGGTGGCCAGCACCACGCCCGACCGCCTTTATCTCCCAAATGGCGATTTTTACACACTGCACCAGGTACTCATTTGAGACCGAGTGGACCTAGAGGAGGCCCATGACCGGTTCAGAAAATTGTCACGGTGTGTTGGCCGTGAGCGGGAATCGAACCCGGGTCGCCGGGTTCATAGCGCAGCGTAGCGCTAACCGCTACACCACCGCTCCCCACTGACTGAGACAACACACACACATAAGCGCACATGCTCAGCAAAAACAAACGTGTTCGTTTTTTTCCACTCAGTTTAAACTGTTTAATTCTAATTAGTACGCTTTGTTTAATTGATTGACCAATCTGTTTTGTATAAACATTGTTCTTTTTACACTATGGGAACCTCATTTGCCAGTAAAAATATGATAATTGGTTCTTTACCCTTCTATCTGGCAACAAAACTGACACCTTTTTACAAGGAGTCATGTTTGCATAGACCGCAATACCTGCAGTCATAATGCAAACAAAAGAACATAACTCTGATAATGTGCACTGTCCTTAAAGTTGATTGATCCACACCCGAGACAGCTTTCCTTAGAGCCTAGTCTCATATGGGTTGAGACTAGGCTCTAAGGAAAGCTGTCTCGGGTGTGGATCAATCAACTTTAAGGACAGTGCACATTATCAGAGTTATGTTCTTTTGTTTGCATTATGACTGCAGGTATTGCGGTCTATGCAAACATGACTCCTTGTAAAAAGGTGTCAGTTTTGTTGCCAGATAGAAGGGTAAAGAACCAATTATCATTGTTCTTTTTGTTAGTGTGGGTTTTTCCATCAGCCCGCTTGGATTTCCAACCTCACCTGCACCACCTTGTTTTTATTATCACTCTTTGTCTTTCACTTGTCTCTATTTTTTGTGTGCGAATAATAAAATAAAGTCAAAATTGAAGCACCTTCAAAACGGCACCCCGCCCCCCCCCCTCAGTGTCAGCCATCCCTATGTTTTCCACAAGGTGACTCAGTTACCGGCCTTACAAACGAGCATTAGTCTTGCTGTGGGCCGGCGGGGGGGGGGGGTGAAGAGGGAGGTGGGGGTGAAGATTGATTAATCCCAAATTGAGTCATTTACAAAAGGGTCAATTTTTTCCCCATTAAATTTGGAAAATGTCACCTTTCAAATTTGAAAGCTTATTTCGTCCAACGCGGGTGAGAGTTCAAGAGAGCGGGATGAGTCTCGTTTGCAAAAGAGTTGCCTGGAGGCAGCGTCCCGCCAGTAAGCAAGCGGCGGTCGATGATCGCTGCGAACGTGATTCCCCAATTGAGTCATCCGCCGGCAATTCTCAAGAAAAATTGGCAAATGTGGACCCGTGACACCGGCGCACGGCCGCCCAGTGACTTTTTTTTTCGCAAACGGCGTCACGGGATGATAATTGTTTTCTTTTTACCCTTCTATCTGGCAACAAAACTTGACACCTTTTTCTACAAGGAGTCATGTGAGTTGTGCGCTTTTTGGCGTCATCTGGTCCAACCCATGTGAGACTAGGCTCTAAGGAAAGCTGTCTCGGGTGTGGACCAATCAACTTCAAGGACAGTGCATATATTATCAGAGTTGTGTTTTTTGTTTGCATTATGACTGCAGGTATTGTGGTCTATGCAAACATGACTCCTTGTAAAAAGGTGTCAGTTTTGTTGCCAGATAGAAGGGTAAAAAAACAATTATCATATTTTACTGGCAAATGAGGTTCCAATGGTGTAAATGCTTACCCCGAGCTCTCATACTCTGATGGTGCGTTGTCTTTGAGTTGTGCGCCTTTTGGCGTCATCTGGTCCAACCCATGTGAGACTAGGCTCTAAGAAAAGCTGTCTCGGGTGTGGACCAATCAAC
This sequence comes from Lampetra planeri, assembly GCF_965212315.1. Classification (NCBI taxonomy): domain Eukaryota; kingdom Metazoa; phylum Chordata; class Hyperoartia; order Petromyzontiformes; family Petromyzontidae; genus Lampetra; species Lampetra planeri. The sequence goes on along the minus strand of NC_136144.1, from coordinate 6,021,157 downwards.
TTCAAGGACAGTGCATATATGATCAGAGTTATGTTTTTTTGTTTGCATTATGGCTGCAGGTATTGTGGTCTATGCAAACATGACTCCTTGTAAAAAAAGGTGTCAGTTTTGTTGCCAGATAGAAGGGTAAAATAACAATTATCATATTTTTTACTGGCAAATGAGGTTCCAATGGGGCGTCACGGGATTTCAAGTGTCAGCAGCGTTCGTTCGATGAGCCGCGCGCATTTCGCTTACGGCCGTTAAGCCGTCTCCGCTTGTTCGTCGGGGCCAATATTCCTTTGTCGAGGCACTGCCCCGTAATCGTTCTCTGCAAATGTCCAATAGATGGGCCACTCTGTTGAGCCATCATTTGTGGCCGGGCCGCTTCTGAAAAAGATCCATATAGCTCAGTGGGCGTGACCTGATAACATTAAAATAGTTTACAGTTGAGTATGTTCTCACGATTCTGTTGTGCGTGGTTTCCTTTGATTTCCTCCCATAGCTTAATAAACATTGATACTTTACAATGTAAACTCATATTGGTAAAATACAAATAGACACACATCCCAATGCTGTGAAGAATGGGCCTTTCTGAAACGTCGCCTGTTATATGTGTCTTAGTTTTGAGGCCACACGGTGTTGCTGACGAGTTTGCGTAGTTTGCTCCCTCTTCTTGGTTCTTTCGGTAAAGTCACGTAGAAGGGAAGCAATAAAATAATAAAAATAAAACATAATAAAATAATTCTCACGACGTTTCGCCCACAACGCAAGCAGCCGTCCTCAGGTGAAGACCAGGTCTGTCGGGAAGACACCTGAGGACGGCTGCTTGCGTTGTAGCCGAAACGTCGTGAGAATTATTTTATTATGTTTTATTTTTATTATTTTATTGCTTCCCTTCTACGTGACTTTACCGAAAGAACCAAGAAGATGAATCCCTGCAGTCACGAAAGCTTTAAATCGAAATTTAGTTTGCTCCCATTATACTTCGTGATTTCTCAAGTGATGTTCAGCATCTGTGAAGTAGGCGACACAAGCTTATACCTCAGCGGGGCTTTGCCTGGTACGATGGGGATGGTTTCGTTATATTTGTATGTCTTTGGATGATTTGTTTAATTTTCGTATATTTTGCAATTCTGTCATGTTGTTGTATTGTTTGCTGTTGTGACGTTCTGATTCCCGTGACCCTACAGGACATGTGAAAAAGAGCTTCATAGCTCATAGGATTCCTCCAGTATGAATAAATATTCAAATTCTGCATTATTGACGGTTTTTTTTTTTTGCCTTTTCTTTTTGCTCACGCTGCTGTGTTCACGCAGCACCACGAATCTCCCGTGTAAGATAGCCGGGCATCCGGCGCTAAACTGCCACGAGCATCATCATCCTCGTCATCGTCATCATCCGTGGAACAAATAAAAACAGCTCAAACCAGGGCGGCCCGGCGGATTCGAACCGCAAAAAACTCTGCGACGTGCGGCGCTTTAAGGGTAAAAAAAAGCACGCGTGCGGTGCGAGCGAGCGGAAAGAGAGAATGGGAGAGCGAGAGAGAGATAGGACGAGAGAGAGCGAGATAGCGAGAGAGAGAGCGCAGAGCGAGAGGGTGAACGAAGGAATAAAAATACAGGGTGCTGCAAAAATGTTTTATTACTTATATGGGACTATCGTTTTTAATGGGAAAATAACGGATAATACTACACTGTAACATGATAACAAATGTAATTGCATCATGAGACCTCCTTTGCCAGTACCAAAATATGAAAATAGGTTTTTCCCCTTTTTTCTGGCAACAAAACAGCTGTGTTAAGATGTTAAAACACCGAGCTGAAACCTTTTACAAGGAATCATGTCTGCATTGACCACAATACTTGTGGCCAGAATGCAAACAAAAAAACATACTCTGATAATATATGCATTTTCTTGGTTCTTTCGGTAAAGTAACGTAAAAGGGAAATAATAAAATAATAAAAATAAAACATAAGAAAATCATTCTCACGACGTTTCGGTGACAACGCAAGCAGCCGTCCTCAGGTGAAGAACAGGTCTGTCGGAAAGACGGCTGCTTGCGTTGTGGCCGAAACGTCGTGAGAATTATTTTATTATGTTTTATTTTTATTATTTTATTATTTCCCTTCTACGTGACTTTACCGAAAGAACCAAGAAGATGAATCCCTGCAGTCACGAAAGCTTTGAATCGAAATATATGCATTGTCTTGGAAACTGTTTGGTGTTTTTTTGCCGGAAAAAAGGGGAAAACCTATTCTCATCACAAATGTAATGTTAATAGCTTCACAAAGTCAACGAGTCTGCACTCGTTCGCCATCGTTGTCAACGCTACGCCTGGATTCTTCTCCAGGTGGTCTCCAAAACCCTGGAGGCTGCACATTTCTCGTGGCGTTGTTGCAAATTTGCAGAAGTGTAAAAACAAACGTTTTTTAAGCACCCTGTATTTATCTTCTTGGTTCTTTCGGTAAAGTCACGTAGAATGGAAATAATAAAATAATAAAAATAAAACATTAAATAATTCTCACGACGTTTCGGCCACAACGCAAGCAGCCGTCCGCAGGTGAAGAACAGGTCTGTCGAGAAGACAGAGTCTGAATGTATTTATTGATAGTGGAGGAATCCGATGAGCTATGAAGCTCATTTTCAGATGTCCAGTAGGGCCGGGTCAGAACGTTACAACAACAAAAAAACAATCCATAAACGAGCACGAGATATGAGTGCAAAGTATAGGAAAGGTAAACAAATCGCTTAAACTGTATATATATACAAGGTAAACTACAATACTTGTATTTCCATTTAAAGCTTTCGTGACTGCAGGGATTCATCTTCTTGGTTCTTTCGGTAAAGTCACGTAGAATGGAAATAATAAAATAATAAAAATAAAACATAATAAAATAATTCTCACGACGTTTCGGCCACAACGCAAGTAGCCGTCCTCAGAATTATTTTGTTTTATTTTTATTATTTTATTATTTCCATTCTACGTGACTTTACCGAAAGAACAGAGAAGATGCACTCGTTGTGTTATCTTACGAGGTCAAGCCCGTTGAGAGAAAGAGAGAGAGAGAGAGTGCGATTGAGGATGAACGAGAGAGAGAGCAAATCATATTTTGTTAAATCTTTCATTTAATAGGGGGGGGGGGGGGACGTAAAGCAAAGCATTAAAAAAAAACTAAATGATGAACGAAGCAAAGTGCCGAATACATATTCTTGTGTCCTCTGATCGTAAACAAGAGAGCATGAGGGAGCAACTATCTCAAGAGAGAGAGAGAGAAAGAGTGAGAGAAATAGCAAGAGAGGGCAAATATCCACAGAGTGCAAGAGAGATAATACGAGCGGGTAAACGAGCCAGAGAGAGAGACAGACATAGAACCAGGGGGGGGGGGCCGGGATGAAAAAAAAACTTTAAAGTTTCGCGCGCGTAAGGTGAACACATTACCGATGGCAGCGCTACTATTAAAGGGTTTAGTGATCTATGATAATGCGTATTTATTCCGCCGTAAAGTTCGCCCACCGTGAGCACGCGAGTAATGTCAATTTGGCTTTAATAAGCCTGATGGCGGATTTACGCAGCGCGCCTCTGGTCTGCTCCCTCGTCCGTTTATGAGCAGCGTGCTGCAGGGATTATCACCAAGGAGACGGTTGTGCCGAATGCACAAAGGCGGCCGGTCTAAATTTAGACCCCCCTCGCCACCACCCACCCCCCCACCCAAGCCTGCCCGCCCCCCGCATCGGTTCAAAAGTCAGGGGTCGGTGCGGTGCGAGTTCGGGTGAGGGTGGTGGTGGTGGTGGTGGTGCTGGGGAGCGGTGGCACGGCGGTTAGCGCGCTGCGCTACGAATCCGGCCAGCCGAGTTCGATTCCCGCTCACAGCCAACGCCGGTGACGATTATCTGAACCGGTCCTGGGTCTCCTCTAGGTCGACTCAGCCTCAAATGAGTACCTGGTGCGATGTGTAGTAAACGTCGCCACTGGGGAGACAAAGGCGGCCGGGCGCGGTGACTGGCCAGCCACCCCCTCGTGTGCCGTGCCGGCCTTCATAGTTGCTCCGCTAACAGCACTTGCTCCAACAGTCTGTCCAGGCTATATGGGGGATCTTTGTCTTTTTTGGTGCTGGTTTAGCGCTACGCTGCACTACAAAAATAAATAAAAACCTAACACCCTAGTTGGATTCCCGCTCACGGGCCAACGCCGGCGATAGCGAGCACCTGAACCGCTCGTGGGGCCCTCCCCTAGGTCGACTCAGCACGATTTCCCCACGGCGCTGTGTAAACATCGCCGCTGGTGTCAGCCACGCACCCATCGCCTCGTGTGTGCCGTGCCGGATTTCATTGGCGCTGTTCGCTAACAACATTTGGCCCCAACAGTCTGTTCAGGTTATACAGGCGGGGGGGGGGGGGGGTCGTTGTCTGTCTATGGTGGTCGTCATGGTGGTGGGTGGGTGGTTGGGGGGACAGTGATTTTTTTTATATATATAAAGTAAATATCAGGACGCCCGTGGCATAAAAACCCAGCGGCTTTATTGGGGCCCTTCCTGATGAAATGAAAACAAATAAAGTCTCAGATCTAGGATTCCCAAGAAATATAATAAACAGCGGTTTGGTGATTTCAACACGCAGGCTTTCGCGACCAATATTATCCGCGGAAAACTTGCCAACGCACCGGCGTGCACTGAACCGGTGACGGATTGTCACTTTCTGTTGACGTGACCAACCTTACCGATTGTCTGCGTCGGGTGGTGGCGGGTTCAACGACGCATTTAAATATTAATGAGATCTAATCCCCATAAAAACAACGTCTAGAGAATTATTTTTCGCGGTCCTTTATCTACCGCTGGACGAAGGCCACGTGTGCCGCCGCTTCGTTGCACAGGAGTCACGGTTCGAATCCACGCGGCCTACCCGGTTATTTCTGCGTCCGAAGTAACTACCACAATAACTATTATAGCAGCAGTAATGCTAAGAATGATTCTCGCCGTCTGCTTCACAGTGGACGATAAATATACCCTAGCGTTATTTGCAGAAGCAGGCAGGCGTCAGAGTAAACAATTGGCAATTTAGAAAATGACACTGCACACTTACTCAATTGGCATCGTATATGCAGACTAAATTAAACGCTAAACTATTTCATTTTACCAGGTAAGGCCCACTGATATATATTCAGAAGCGACCGTGTGAGATGTTTAAGTGAGATGTTTATTTATTTGATTTCACCCCCCCCCCGCCCGCGTCCATTGAGGGAGATAGAGTGTCTGCTTATCAAGGGAAATACAAGTCAGTTTGGATACATCGTAAATAGACATTCGTTTCCAGTGAGTTCTGAACAAGAAAAGTCCGTCGAATGTGCGACGTTAATTCGTGCCGGGAACATGAAAGATCGCAAACGTAGCAGACACACAAAGACAAAGGTCCCCCGCGTAGTCTTCACAGACTGTCGGGGCAAGTGCTGTTAGCGAGTAGCACCTATGAAGTCCGGAAACGGCACGCGAGGGGGTGGGTGGCCAACACCACGCCCGGGCCGCCTTTGTCTCCCCAGTGGCGACGTTGACATACCCTGCAGCAGACACCCGTCGAGGCTGAGTCGAGCCTGTTTGTTGTGCTTCCTCGGCGCGGTTGGCTACGTGCGGCGCGAAAGAAGCTCAACACACCATTGGAACCTCATTTGCCAGTAAAAAATTATGATAATTGTTTTTTATACCCTTCAATCTGGCAACAAAACTGACACCTATTTTACAAGGAGTCATGTTTGCATAGACCACGATAACTGCAGTCATAATGCAAACAAAAAACATAACTCTGATAATGTGCACTGACCAATCAACTTCAAGGACAGTGCACATTATCAAAGTTATGTTTTTTGTTTGCATTATGACTGTCCTTGAAGTTGATTGGTCAGTGCACATTATCAGAGTTATGTTTTTTGTTTGCATTATGACTGCAGGTATTGTGGTCTATGCAAACATGACTCCTTGTAAAATAGGTGTCAGTTTTGTTGCCAGATAGAAGGGTAAAAAAACAATTATCAAGCTCAACACACATACAGGGAAGGCCCAGGACCGGTTCAGATAATCGTCACTGATGTTGGCCACGAGCGGGAATCGAACTCGGATCGTGTAGCCTTCACAGACTGTTGGGGCAAGTGCTGTTAGCGAGCATCTGTGAAGACCGGAACGGTACACGAGGGGGTTGGTTGGTCAGCGCCACGCCCGACCGCCTTTGTCTCCCCCAGTGGCGATGTTTACACAGCGCAACAGGTGCTCATTTAGGGCAAAGTCGACGTAGGGGAGGCCCAAGACAGATTCAGATAATCGTCACTGGGTGTTGGCCCGTGTGTGGGAATCGAACCCGGGTCGCCGAGTTCGTAGTGCAGCGCGCTACCCGCTACACTACCGCTCCCCGCCGCACACAATAACAACAACAATAACCGCCATTCGCAACTAAGTGGCGTTGACTCCACCGCGGCGCTTGTGCCAGGCTAGGTACACGTTGAGGCCACGTGACGTGTCGAACGCCCGCTGGCAGGAGGTCACGGGGCAGACCCAGCAGGTGCCACGGGTCGACTGACTGAGATGAGTGGCCGATGCACAACCTCTGCCCCCTACTGTGCCAACTTGCTGTGCTTTACACGCCCGGCGCTCCGCTCGCTGTTGTGAGCGTCGCCTCTCTGCCCTCCGTTGCTGCTGGAGGGCGACTGCCTCCAACTGCCCAGTAGCAGCGTCCTTCACGAGCCTCCTCCACAGAGGCCGATCTTGACACCGCTGGTACCACTCATCGGCAAGTCCACTCAGCTCCACGTCCTCCTGTACCACATCACTCCATTTCTTCTCTAGCCCGTTTAGCGCCCTCGATCCGGCCGAACAAAAGCTGTTTAGGCATGCGGTGGCTGGGCATGCGGGCTACATGACCCAGCCAACGCTGCCTTGCCTGCCGGAGGAGCTCACCGATGGGACTTTGCCCAGATCTTTCAAGGATTTGTGAGCTCCTCACACAATCCAGCCTGGTTGAACCCAGGATGGATCGTAGGCAGGCCAGCCTAAATGTTTCCAAAAGGCGTACGCACACACAGACACAGACACGCGTACGCACACACATACACAAACAGACCCACACACAGACACACACAGACACGCGTACGCACACACTAGCGCTGCAACGCACTGCTGTCAACAGAGCAAAGCGGGGCACCGGTTGGCTCTGTCATCTGGGTCTTGTCGGACCAGAAAATGTTAGAGAGAGGGGAAGAAAAATGCCATGGTGTTTGATTTTTTCTTTGTTGTTTGTTTGTTTATTGTGGAGCGAGACAGCCTCAGAGGTTTCCGACAATCGGCCTTTGTTCGCCCGTAAATGACACCGGTTTTACGTGAATGGTGCTGGTTATAACCGCGGGACCCCCCCCCCCCCAACCCACCACCACCATCGCGCCAAGATGACTACGCGGGGGGGTGGAGGGAACCTGTGATGTTCCGTTTCAAGCACCGAGGGACCCCCCCCCCCCCCGTCTGGCATCAAACAATACGTCGTCGAAATGAACAATGCGATGCGATTCGCGTGCCCAGTGACAGCTGCCGTGCACAGGCTCGGCCGAGTTCTCACGCCTCTTGGTTTGAAAACAATCCGAACACGGCGAGATTGGAGCTGAAAACAGGTGGGGGGTTTTGTCTGCTTTGGTTAACGGTGAGTAGAATGACGGAACTTTGCCAATGAAGCGACGTCACCTGTTACGATTACATCTCCACTTGAAGCCATGGGGGGAGCGGTGGCGCAGCGGTTAGCGCACCGCGCTACGAACCCGGCGACGCGAGTTCTATTCCCGCTCCAGGCCACCACCTGTTGATTGCGATTATTGGAACCGGACCTAGGCTTTACCTAGGTCGACTCAGCCTCAAATGAGTACCTGGTTCGGTGTGTAAACATGAAGATTGGGGAGACAAAGGCGGTCGGGCGTGGCGTTGGTCACCCTCCCCCCCCTTCGTGTGCCATGCCGCTATTTATAGCTGCTCGCTCGCAACACTTGTCCCAACACTCTGTTAAGGCTATACGGGGGATCTTTGTCTTTGTGCAGAAGCACATCAACTCAAGTCTCCTCTGGCTGGCTCCAACATCCTTGAGCTGCGGATGCTTATTATTTGAAGAAAATACGGAACAGAATCCTGGGAACTGGATAGGTGGATGGGGTGGGGCGCGCATAGAGCCGCTCTGTTGAATTAAATTGGGCGGACTTGGCACACGGAGTGATGAAAGCCGAACACTTCATATCCCTCCGTCAGTTCATTCCACTCGTCCATGAGAAAAGCTCACGTGTGCCAAGCAAAGTTTCACTTCGCACGCCGCTACTGCTGCTGCCGCTGGGAAGGAGGGAGCGGTCGGGGGACGATCTGCTGCGTCCGGACTTAAACTCTCCCAACAATTACTGCCGCCATTCATCAAACCCACGCCGGCAGCAATGAGCCATCACTACACCCTCCATCTAATCCACACATAAACCCATCCCCACCACCGCCGCCACCAACCCATCCATCCCCGCTCCTCCTCCTCCACCCCCCACTGCATCTCCACCGCGGACCCCCATCCCCCCCTTTCCTCTCCATCTCTCCCGCCTCACCCTCCCCCCCGCGTGTCTCTTCCTCCGTCTCTCTCTCTCTCTCTCGAGTCATAACATCACGATGCAAATTAATACGGCAAGAAAGGTCATTAATAACTCATTATCGCGGTGGCATTGAGAGCGAGCACAGCTGCGCGTTGGGATTTGTGGGCCCCTCGCCTGATGGAGACCGATGGACGCCGAGGGTTTGAGACCCCGTCGGGACACTCGCACCAGCTGAGACCCCCCCCCCTAGACGCGTGGGCACAGCGGGGGGGGGGGGCGGGGATAGGAAGAGGGGGTGGCAATGGACGGAGAGCTGGGGTGGTGCGGACTTGCGGGAGTGAGGTTTGTGATCGGATCTGAGAAGATATGTTCATTTAGATCCACACGTTGGCAGATTCTCTGCCCCCCCTACCCCTCCCACTGCTCCCACCGAGAGGTCGTGGGCAGAGCTTTAATTTCTAACGAATTCTTCTCCGGGTCACCGGTAGACCGAAGCAGGTGATACCACGTGACTGGTGGTAGCCGCAGCCATCGCAATAGCTTTAGTGGATGTGTGGCATGCCTGGTGTTGTAGTAATGGGCAGGTCGTCCACCAGGAAGGATCTGGATGGAATGAAACCCTCGTCTCAAAAAGTTCAAGTAAATTTATTAGGTATAGCCCTGTGAGCCATTCGGTTCTTGAATCGGGTGCAACCGCAACAAACAAAAACATGAACAAGAAAACATCTAAAAGTGACTATGTGCAAACAGAAAATCCAATAAAAGACAACAAAATATTGCAGAAAAAGCACCGTACACCAACACTGTGTTAAAAAATCCCAGTGGGATGCAAGTAAAACAACAACAACTACAAGACAACTTAGATTAAGGCCATGAGTCTAACTCTGCACTACAACAAACAAACATGGCCAAACCAAAAAACTTTTCGAAAATCACCAAAATAGGAACTGTGACCGAATTTTCACAACAAACGACGAAAATAACATGTACCACCAAACTCTGCAGCCATAGCTGGCTGCATGAGTCACTCCACAACAGCAGGAGCATCAGTCGGAGTGTCAACATTTTTCAATGCAACAAGAATTTGGGCTTTTATGGCAGTCATATGGGGCCTCTTTACGTGAGCCCGTGGGCCTCGGTGTCAGCTGTATGGGTGTGAATGTGACTCAGCGGAGCTGTGCACTTTAAAATATCGTTTGAAAACTCATTTCTTTAAAACTGTTTATTGTGTTTAGTTTGTTGTCCTTCCCCGGCACCTCCGATTTGCACGGTTGGCAACGTACGGTGCGAAATAAGTTCAACGTGCAGTGCATACAATGTGACTCAATGGGTTGCAGTCAGTGCTTAACTTCTCACTGCATATTAGTTTTTGTTCGGGGCGCTGGAAGAAATAAAACTGGAGTAGGTGGACACGTGACCAGTAGCAGCCAAAGCCATAGAAGCCAGAGGTATCCTGGATGAAGTGTGCCGTTACAAGAGGAATTTTTCTTTATGTATCTGGACCGACCTGGCTGAATTTTAGTCCTGGTCGCCGTCGCTTCTCGTTATCGATCGAGCTGAGCCCATCAGCTCACGACAATCAAGAGCCGATTACATCGCAGGCGGCTACCTGGGTTTACAAACCCAGCCACTTGTAGCGGTTCTGACCTCCAAGGCCACCCAGACATCTCAATAATAACAATTTCTAAGAATAATAACCACGACCGCAAGAGTCATTTGTTTACCGAGAGAAAGCCACAACTGAGTCCCGCGACGTTTACTGGAGGGTGTTTCTTACGACGTTAGACCAATTCCTCGTTGGGCATTTGTGCACGCGGCAAATCAAAAACATGTCTCTCTCTCTCATCACGATGGCTAAGAGATGTTAACTACCTCGCCTGGTATACAGGAGGTCGTGGGTTCGATCCCGACCCTGACGCCTGCTGCTGTATTTGGAGTTTGCGTGTCTCTCTCTCTCTCTCTCTCATCACGGTGGCTAGGAGATGTTAACTACCTCGCCTGGAATACAGGAGGTCGTGGGTTCGATCCCGACCCTGACGCCTGCTGCTGTATTTGGAGTTTGCGTGTCTCTCTCTCTCTCATCACGGTGGCTAAGAGATGTTAACTACCTCGCCTGGAATACAGGAGGTCGTGGGTTCGATCCCGACCCTGAGGCCTGCTGCTGTATTTGGAGTTTGGATGTCTCTCTCTCTCTCATCACGGTGGCTAGGAGATGTTAACTACCTCGCCTGGAATACAGGAGGTCGTGGGTTCGATCCCGACCCTGACGCCTGCTGCTGTATTTGGAGTTTGCGTGTCTCTCTCTGTCATCACGGTGGCTAAGAGATGTTAACTACCTCGCCTGGTATACAGGAGGTCGTGGGTTCGATCCCGACCCTGACGCCTGCTGCTGTATTTGGAGTTTGCGTGTCTCTCTCTGTCATCACGGTGGCTAAGAGATGTTAACTACCTCGCCTGGTTACAGGAGGTCGTGGGTTCGATCCCGACCCTGACGCCTGCTGCTGTATTTGGAGTTTGCATGTCTCTCTCTCTCATCACGGTGGCTAAGAGATGTTAACTACCTCGCCTGGTATACAGGAGGTCGTGGGTTCGATCCCGACCCTGACGTCTGCTGCTGTATATTTGGAGTTTGGATGTATTTCTCTCTCGCGCTTTCTCTCTTCGTGGTCGCGTGGATTTTTCTCCGGGTCCTACCGGTTTTTCCCTTCACATTTATGATCAACATCACGCGCTTAGAGAATTTGACTGTTATAAATGTCCTGATGATGATACGCCACTTTGTTTGGCTATCATCTGTGATAGCCAGGTCGCTTCTAAAAAAATAGATATATGGCTCGGTGGGGCCTTACCTGGTCAAATAAAATATTTCTCGTTTTTTATAATATTTATAGAACAAAACGGGATACCGTCCGGCGTTTGGCCACGCGAGGAAAATCCGAGAAGGTGTCCGCCGCTAATAAACCGTGAGCTGGGCCGTAGATTATTACAAAATTGGCCGATGGTCCGGACGGCACACGTGCGCGCAATTCCTCGAATATTTTTTTCTTTTCAGTTCATATGTATAAAAAATATATTTTTTTGAACATCGGAGAGAGCCTCCGATTGCGGAGCGTCCGTCGCCGGCGGGCGCACAAAGGCGGGCGGTAATGGAGGGGAGCGTCGCAGACGACTATCAGCGGACGGGACGTGGGCCAAAATTGGATTGAAAATTGGCTAAAGCACGGCGACAAGCAAAGGGAGGTTATTAGATGAGGAGGAGGAGGCTCCTACTCTTCCTTCTCCTCCGCTGACTGACGGCAAGGCGGGAGCGCTCCGTGCTCCAGTGGGGTCACGCGCTTGCTTCATTACACCGTCTCGTGTTTATTCATGGAAGGTGCAAGACGGGAGAAGGTTGAATTGATTTTTCTTTTTTTCTTTTGACAACTGCGAGGCCATCTCTGAGAACAATGCAAAAGGAACGTATTGCGCAGAGAGACTATTTCACGATTATTGCATTGGTGTCTATCGGTTTCTATGTGAGTAGCGGGTCTTTATGTGAGCCCATGGGTCTCTGTGTGAGTCTATTGGTCTCTATGTGCGTCCACCGGTCTCCATATAAGTCTATGGGTCTCTGTATGAGGTTATAGATTTCTACCTGACTTGCGGGTCTCTATGTGAGTCCATGGGCCTCTGTGCGAGTCTATTGGTCTCTATGTGAGTCCATGAGTCTATGTGCGAATCTATTGGTCTCTATGTGGGTCTATCGGTCTCCATTTAAGTCTATGGGTCTCTGAATGAGGTTATAGATTTCTACCTGACTTGCGGGTCTCTGTGTGAGTCCATGGGTCTCTGTGCGAGTCTATTGATTTCTATGTGAGTCCATGAGTCTCTGTGTGAGTATATTTGTCTCTATGTGAGTCCATGGGTCTCTGTGCGAGTTCATTGGCCTCTATGTGAGTCCATGGGTCTCTGTGCGAGTCTATTGGTCTCTGTGAGTCTATGGGTCTTTGTGCCAGTCTATTGGTCTCTATGTGAGTCCATGGGTCTCTGTGTTAGTCTATTGGTCTCTATGTGAGTCTATTGGTCTCTGTGCGTCTATGGGTCTCCGTATGACGCTATCGGTGTCTATGTGAGTCTACGAATATCTGTGTAAGATTATTGGGCTCTGTGATTCTGTGGGTCTCGGAGTCTATGGGTTGCAGTGAGGGCTTTAATTTCCCACAGTGTCACATCACCGGCCATGCTATCGTTCTCATCGCATATCGGAAGCTCAGCTCAGTTGAGCCTGGTTGCTTCCAGGATGGGAGACAGACTTTCACGCAAATTCCCAGCAGACGGGGAACACGTTCAAGAGATTGAGATACAAACGGCAACATGAACTGGATCAAGAAAAGGCTTCATCACACATCAAGGTGCCTCAAGGAGAACATCTATAAATTAGCACCTTATTGCTTTCTGTGACTCAGGGGATCACGGTTTCGAGATGTTAACCACCTTGCCTGGTATCAAGGAGATCGTGGGTTCGATCCCAACCGTGACGCCTGCTGTATATTTGGATTTGAAGCTTTCGTGACTGCAAGGATTCATATTCTTACGTAGGTCAAAAATTAAACATGTTTTACCATGTTTGGCTTCTTTTTTTACACGCTGGTTTCCTGCTATAAGTTTTACCCACCAAGCAACATAGCAGGAGGCTGTTACTTCCTGACCCGCTTTTTTGCTTTTACCATCTACATGGCAGAGGCTCGGTCCCATTAGCAGCAGTTGCACTTTAACAACTCTGGCACCCCCCCCCCTCAGCCAGTCTACATAACAAAGGCTCAGTCCTTTGTTATGTAGACTAGCCGTAGTCTCAAGCCGCACCAACCTTACCATCATAATACAAAGGGGGCCTGTCCTGGCTCATCCCCCCATCAACCAGTATATATACGGTGTAGTATCTCTTGGAATTTCTCATTTACTTGATACAGCGAGCGTGCTGTGACGGTTCCACCTGAAGACGGAAGCTTGTGTTGCCTCCGAAACGTCGTGATTTTTATTTTATTTTTATTTTATTAATTTTAATTTTTTACCTACGTGACTTTACCGAAAAAACCTAAGAATATGTATATTTGGAGTCTGTGCGTTCTCCCCGTGGTCGTGTGGATTTTCCCCCGGATCCCCCAGTTTTTCCCTCCACGTTTAAAAGCAACGTCATGCCTTAAGAGTATTTGGCTGCAATAAATGTCCACATGATGATGATGATGATGATAAGCCCACTTCGTTGAGCTATCATTTGGGGCGGCCAGGTCGCCTCTGAAAAAAAGCTGCATATACCTTAGTGGGCCTTACCTGGTAAAATAAAATAAAAACGAAGAAGGCATTGGAAGGAAAGTTGAAAAGGGCACGAAGGAAGCAGCGTGGAGACGTGGCCGTGATCGCAATGAGGCGGAGAGACGCGTGGATTAGCGGAAACAAATCCAAGCGGCGTCGTTATTGCGTTGTGGTCGAGACTAACGACGGAACGAGAGTCAAAGGATGGGGGACACAATGCAGAGGAAGTCCACCACGGTGGTTGTTTTTTGAGAGAATTCTCAGCCCAAGGAACAAGTCTTTACATCTTGACTTAAAGCTTGCGTGACGGCAGGAATTCATATTCTTTGAGTCTTTCGGTAAAGTCACGTAGGTAGGTTCAAAGAAAAAAAAAACTTACGACGTTTCGATCGCAACACAAGCGGATGACGAACGCTTGTGTTGCGACGTGACTTTACCGAAAGACCCAAAGAATATAACAAGTCTTTACGTTGAGAACGCGGTGGAGTGAGACAAACAATAAAGATCCCCCGTACAGCCTTTGACGGACTATTGGGGCAAGTGCTGTTAGCGATCACATGTTGAGGTGGGAATGGCACGCGATCGGGCGAATGTGACCACAACCACGCCCGGCCGCCTTTGTCTTCCCAGGACTCGTGGTTTTTTTTGTTGTATTCACACCGCTCATGATATCCATTTCAGCTTGTGTTGTCGGCCGCGTGTGGGGAATCAATCTCGCTCCGCAGGGGTTCGTAGCGCAGTGACCTAACCACTCTACCACCACTGCCCACGTCAAGCTCTCTCTCTCTCTGTGAGCACGAAGACAAACATGCCCAACATACGGGGCTGTCGGGTGCCAGGTGCCGTGAGCGAGCGCAAATACAAAGATGCCCCCCGCAGAGCCTTTAACGGTCTGTCGGGGCAAGTGATGTTTAGTGAGCAGCACCTGTGAAGGTTGGCACGTCACACGAGGGTGTGGGTGGCGAGCACCATGCCTAGCCGCCTTTGTCTCCCCAGTACTGATGTATACACACCGCAGCAGGTGCTCATTTGAGGCTGAGTCGACCTCGGGGATGCCCACAAGCGGTTCATATATTCTGGAACCGGTGTTAAGAATCGCAGCGCGCCAACCACTATGCCACCACTCCCTGCACATCTCTTTTTCTGAGAACAAAACAAAGGTGAAGGCGCCCCGTATAGCCTACATTGGCTGTTGCGGGGCAAGTGCTGTTAGCAAGCACAACAACCGCCATTCGCCACTAAGTGGCGGTGACATCACCACGGCGCCTGTGCCAGGCTAGGTGCAGGTAAAGGCCACGTGATGTATCGAACGCCTGCTGGCAGGAGGTCACGGGACAGACCCATGTGCCATGGGTCGACTGACTGAGATGACTGGCCGATGCACCACCACCTGTGACTAATTGCTGTGCTTTAGCCACCCGCCGCTCCGCTCGTTGGTGTGAGCGTCGCTCCTCTGCTCATACGCACACGCGTAGAAGGGAAATAATAATAAAATAATAAATATAAAACATAATAAAATACAATTCTCACGACGTTTCGTCCACAACGCAAGCAGCCGTCCTCGGTTGTGGCCGAAACGTCGTGAGAATTGTATTTTATAATGTTTTATTTTTATTATTTTATTATTTCCCTTCTACGTGACTTTACCGAAAGAACCAAGAAGATGAATTTCCTGCAGTCACGAAAGCTTTAAATCGAAATTTATACAGAGGATCTTTATTTGTGTGTATCTGTGGGGAGTGGTAGTGTTTCGGTTAGCGCGCTGTGCCACGAACCCGGCGAGCCGAGCTCGATTCCCGCTCACGATTATCTGAACCGGTACTGGGACTCTCCTAGGTTGACTCAGCCTCAAATTAGTACTTGGTGCAGTGTGTAAAAACATCGCCACTGGGGAGACAAAGGCGGTCGGGCGTGATATTGGTCACCCACCCCCTCGTAAGGTGCTCGCTAACAGCACTTGTCCAAAAAGTATGTTAAGGCTATACGGGGGATCTTTGTCTTTGTGTGTTTGTGGGTAGCGGTAGTGTAGCGCTTAGTGCGCTGGGCTACGAAGCCGGAGACCCGAGTTCCCAAATCACGGCCAACACTAGTGATGGGTTATTTGATCCGGTACTGGGCCTCCCCTAGGTCGACTCAGCCTAGAATGAGTACCTGATGCGGTGTGTAAACATCGTCCACTGGGGAGACAAAGGCGGCCGGGCGTAATGCTTGCCACTCACCCCATCTTGTACCGTGCCGGCCTTCATCAGAGCTACTCGCAAGCAGAGCTTGCCCCAACAATCTGCTACAGGCTATACGGGGGATGTTTGTCTTTGTGTGCTTGTGTGTGCGTGTGTACATTCGTAGCGGTGTCCCTCAGCAGCAGTAGCATCCCGACTAGCTATGAGATGAGCAATGTGCAGTGAGAGAGGTCACCGGACCGTGACATTTCTTGTGAAATGTCTATTCCGTGGAGGGTTACTGGATGCGTTCACGCGTTCTCTCCCTCGGACTTGAAGCGTTCTTGCATCGTTCCCTACCCCCCCTCCCCCTCCCCCCCATTGAAACGACCGCGATAAGCAATGCCCCCAAAGTGTTCATGGACTGCCATCGGTGCCTCTTGAAATTTACCCAACAGCGAAAGCCACGAGGTGGAATTTACCCCGTGGAGGGAGCGGCGTGTGGTGTGGGAACAGGAATGCGAGAAACGCGCGCGCCAGAGCAAAAGCAAAAACTGTGAGAAGGGAGACGGCTGCTCTAGCTCACTGGTAATATATATAAATACACGAATCCTAGGAAGACAAAGGCGGTCGGGCGTGGTTCTGGTCACATTCACCTGTTCGCGTACAACGTGTGATCTCTCACGACGGTGGTTGACTCATCAGTCCGTTGAAGGCGACACGGAGGATCTGTACCGATTGTCTGGCTCCACCGCCTTCTCAATGTAAAGAATTGTTCCTTCCTTGGGCTGAGAATTATCTTAAAAAAAACAGCCACCGTGGTGGACATCCATCCGTTGACTCTCGTTCCGTCGTTAGTCTCGACCACATCCGTTGCCGCGACGCGCCCTGCCGATGTGACGCCGATTGGCGTCAGTGTCGAAGATGCATTCAGCCAAGGATGTGTTCAGCAAATACTTCTGGGAAGAAACCAATACCCATCTGCACAAAGGACACAGCGCTCCATCCCGTTCAGAAGGGGACAAATGGGAATTAGGAGAGTTTCGGAACCATGAGTGTGACGATCCACCAACGCACGCTCGCTGCTGCTGCTGCTGTTGCTGCCACCTCCAAGGGATGGGTCATTCCGAGGCCACGCGCAAAGCCGTCTCAGATCACCACCTGGCATCGTTGCTATCCCTCCTGCTCCTCGGCTCATCGCCGTCGAGTCGTCTCAAGGCACGCAGTCACGCAAGTAGTCACCGTGGAAATTCGTGCACTGACGCGAGATTTTTTTTAGTTTGATAATCGCTGTTTGCGGCATTGTTTTGATTTTCATGGAAGGAGGGACGAGTGGATGCGTCGATGGGATGGAGCAGCAACGGTGTTTGTGGCCGGGGTGGGGGGGGTGGCGCTTGGGAATTATGGCACTCGGCTTGGCTCAGATATAGGTAACGCCACGAGATGTTAACTACCTCGCCTGGTATACAGGAGGTAGTGGGATCGATCCCCGGCCCTGACGCCTGTTGTATATTTAGGAGTTTGTGGTGTCTGTCTCCCCGTGGTCGCTTGTATTTTTCTCCGAGTCCTCCAGTTTTTCCCTCCATATTTAGACACATGCGTTCAGAGTATGTTGTTGCTATGAATGCACACGCGATAAGCCACTTCGTCGAGATATCATTTGGGACCAGGTCGCTTCTGAAAAGATCGCTATAAATAGCTCAGTGGGCTTTACCTGATCGACTTCCGTGCGGCAGTGGTGAGGTGTAAAACCTCGTTATTGTGGTATTTTATAACTCGTAATTGGGGATAATTCGACACGGCTGCGCTTTCGGCATATATATATATAGAATATTAGTAATTCGTCACCAGCCGAATTGCCGTACCAAATGATCCAATCTCGGCAGATGCGTGGAGCGACGCCTCTCGCCACGACCAAAGCACCGACTCAGTCTGGTGGCATTGTGCGTGGTGGGCGAGATTGCACACCTGCTGTCGATTTGGACTTCATCTGTTTACGCGCTCTGTGCAAGCCGACCCTCTCGGAAATGTCGTCTACACCTACAGCGAGGGAAAAAAGTATTTGATCCCCTGCTGATTGTGTACGTTTGCCCACTGACAAAGAAATGATCAGTCTATAATTTTAATGGTAGATTTATTTGTACAGTGAGAGACAGAATAACAACAAAAACATCCAGAAAAACGCATGTCAAAAATGTTATAAATTGATTTGCATTTTAATGAGGGAAATAAGAATCGGAAAGATTCTGTCTCTCACTGTTCAAATAAACCTACCATTAAAATTATAGACTAATGATTTCTTTGTCAGTGGGCAAACGTACAAAATCAGCAGGGGATCAAATACTGTTTTCCCTCACTGTACATCAATTGGTAATAGAAAGGGACTGATGTACAAATCCCTTAGTATGCGAGACAAATCCAAAGTCTGCGATATAATGTATGCACGCGTGCCAATGCGCCTGCATTGCTAGTTCCTGATGGTGTTACTTTTTTGGGGAAAAAAAACATTTGGAAAAGAAATTTGGAAAAATGTTTAATGGGGGCAGGAGGGACACTGGTCAGTACCATTATCCATAATTCGGAATATTGGATAATTCGTCAAGGCCACAGCCCTATATGTATCGAATAAACAAGGGTTTACTGTATAAGTAAATGTATTTTTTTTTATTTAAAGCTTTCGTGACTGCAGGGATTCATATTCTTGGTTATTTCGGTAAAGTCACGTAAAAGGGAAACAATAAAATAAGAAAAATATAAAACAATACAATTCTCACGACGTTTCGATTGCAACACAAGCAATCATCATCAGGTGTGAAAACCACAGCCACTTGTTTCTAATTTTCTTGCTGTGGTTTTCACACCTCTCGCTCACTCTATCGCTCACTCTCTCTGCGCGCCTTGTTGTTGTTATTGTTTTTGTTATCTCTTCAAGCCCCTTATCAGCGGCCGATGCCTGCAACTGTCAACGCCGGTGATGTCCCCCATCCCACCCCACGCCACCCCCTGCTCCTTCTTGCTCGGGAGCTCGCTTTGCTGCCTATTAATACGCCCGATCGATGGCGAGTCACTTGGGGAGGATGGATTACATTTGTCACTCCGCCCCTGTCGGCATCGCCCGCCGTCGCAAGGCACTGCGCCCGAAGCCCGGCGTGTCCAGGCAAAGGGGGGGGAGGGGATTCATTTAACGCAGTGGGAGGGTGGGTGGCATATTGGTGTTGTTGTGTGTTGTTGTGTATTGTGTTTTATGGAGGAGGGAGTGGAGGGAGGGGGGAAGGAGAGGGAGGGGGTGAGAGGGGGGTGGGCGGGGGGTGGGGGGAGGGGGTGGAGGGTGGAGGGAGGGAGGGAGGGGAGGGAGGAAGGGGAGGGAGGGAGAGAGAGAGAGGGAAGGGAGGGAGAAAGGGGAGGGATTGAACGGGGGAAGAGAGGGGAGGGATGGAGGGTGGGGAAGGAGGGAGGGGGGTAATGGGGTGGGAAGGGGAGGGAGGGAGGGAGGGGAGGAGAGGGGAGGGAGGGGAGCGAGAGAGGGAGGGAGGGGGAGGGAGCAGGCGAAGGGAGGGCAGCGCGCTTTTGTCTTAGGTGCCTCTAATCTCTCAATCCAATCGGCTGAGCTGCGTTTGTTCTGTTCTCCTAGTGAGGCGCTGCCCGCGCTGTGAGCGCGCGGGCAGCGCTGTGTCGCGTGCCTCCTTTGGGTCATTGTGGTTGGCGGGGGTGGCGAGTGGTGTGAGCGAGTACCACATTGGGGGGCATTGCGTGCTGCGGCCAGAACCACCGCATTCGTCTCCCTCCATCCCACCACTCCACGTGGACCGGTTCAGATATTCGCCACTGATGTTGGTCCGTGAGCTGTAGCGCAGCGCGCTAACCACTGCACGCACAGCTCCCTACAGCAACGACAATAAATGCGCGCGCACAAACTTACAGAAAGACAAAGGTTCCCCCCTGGGTAGCCTTTGCCAGGCTTTTGGGGCAAGTGCTGTGAGCGGGCACGCGAGGGGGGTGCTCTGTTCGGAGCCACGCGCACACCCGGACGACTTTGCATCCCCATCGCGGCTTGTTCGCAAAGCACCAGGAACTGTAAGGGGCCGTCCATAAATGACGTCACGCGAGTTTGGACGATTTTTGACCCCCCGCTCCCCCTTTGTCACACGGCGTCACAAAAAGTCAGACCCCCCCCCTCTCAAATATAACGTCACAAAGCTCGCCCCCCCCCCCCCAACAAATAAAACATGCTTCAAATCGCTTTAAACTATTGTCACTGTAATGCGTATTTAATGTGGTGCTGCACTCTGATGTTGTAGGAGATAACATTTATTAAAAAGTATATTTAATTAAGTAGAACGTGTTGTCTATATTTATTTAAAGTTGCGAATTTTGATGTGACGTCACATTTCTCAACCGCCCCCCCCTCGTCACACATCGTCACAAATGTCTGACCCCCCCCCCCCCAGGTGCGTGACGTCATTTATGGACCCACAGACAAAGTTTGAAGTAGACTAAAAAGGCAGATTTATTGTTGTTATCATGCCGGTAATTTATGAAGTCCATATTTAGGTTGAATTCATTAAACCGAAACCAAAACAAGAAACGTCATTCCGTAAATCTTACAGAGCTCGTGATCCACCACGTTGTGAAATATCCCGCGCCGTCTGACGATCCCAGATTGTTTGCCAATTCCAGATCATGGAGACGCGGGGTAGGAAGCAAGCAGCACCGCTTGTGTCCGGCAGCAACTCGGACGTGTGCGCGTGTGACGGATCGCTCGCCCTTGCATGAACCCTTCCCCCGCCCCCCGGTGGCGTAACCTTGTAGCAGTCCCCTACAACATCACAAAATCTCACATAGCCCGGGGGGTGGGGGGGGTAATGGCACAACACAGGAATTTTTTTTTCAAACAAATATTTAATAAATGTGTAACGGATTGAGCGGCGGTGTGCGCGTGTGTGTGATCTGGGGAGCGGTAGTGTAGCGGTTAGCGCGCTGCGCTATGAACCCGGCGAGTTAAATTCCCGGTCACGGCCAACACCGGTGACGAGTATCTGGACCGGACCTGGGCCTCCCCTAGGTCGATTCGGCCGCAGAAATGAGTACCCGGTCCAGTGTTTAAACATCGCCAGTAGAGAGACAAAGGCGGTCGGGCGTGGTGCTGGCCACCCACCCCCTTCATGTGCCGATTCAGCCTTCATAGGTGCTCGCTAGCAGCACTTGCCCCAACAGTCTGCTTGTTCAATTTTGACTTAAAACTTTCGTGACAGCAGGAATTCATATTCTTTGGTTCTTTCGGTAAAGTCACGTAGATAGGATTAATAAAAAAAAATAAACCGAATAAAAATATCACGATATATTTTTTCATAAAAATATCACTATATTTGTATTCACTTTATTTTTTATAACCAAAAAATAAGTCTGCTTGTTCTGCTCATCACGAATTCAGCTCGAAGCTCCCGTCCGCCAAGTTCACGTAAGAAGAGTTGTCTTTGTTTAGCCAGGTGAGGAATCAGGAGGGGGCGGGCGTGGTGGTGGTGGTGGGTAGGTGGTGGTGGGGAGGTGGGTGTGGGATGTAGTCTTATTTCCAAGAGAGGGATCGTCACCGCCGTGAAAACAGCGTTGAAATCAGCGACGACCGTGAAAGCAAATGGAAAAATTCATAGCGAACAGAAGCAACCGAAAAAGCCGGAGGCAAACATCAGAAATCAGAGTAAATAACAACTACAGAGTGCATACGGCACGGAAGCCGCTATGTTCCTTCGCATTATATATTTATTATATATATACAGAACTCTTAGTGGTGAGAGCGGGGAACGGAATGAATCAGAATCAGAACACGTTATTAATCCACTGGAGGAATTCGATGAGCTATGAAGCTTTTGTTTTGTACAGATGCCGAGTAAGGGGCAGCCCCTCCCACACACGCCCACCCCCTCTCCCACCCCTGCCCCCTCCCCTGCCCTCCCTCCCCTCCCCAATGCTACGGTGCTGCCTTG
This sequence comes from Lampetra planeri, assembly GCF_965212315.1. Lineage (NCBI taxonomy): Eukaryota > Metazoa > Chordata > Hyperoartia > Petromyzontiformes > Petromyzontidae > Lampetra > Lampetra planeri. The sequence continues at coordinate 5,999,159 of NC_136144.1, read as the reverse complement.
CAATGCACCCCCCATTCACGCCCGTCACAAAGGTCGCGTGCAACTCTTTAAAGAGCCATCAAATTGGCCCGGAAGCTCACGGCGCGCTTGACCCAATTTGTCCACAGGGCACCCCCCCACTCACCGCCCACCCCCCCAACGCGAGATTGAATGGAGGAGGGGCGGGGGGAGGGACACTGCTGCCCCCCCCCCCCCGCGATGCGGAGCAAAACCCCCTGTCACGTGACCCCAACAAAAAATAAAATCACCAGGATTTGTAGCGGTGTGTTTCATTCACTAATACTGATTCTCCCTCGCACAAAATCCGCTCTTATCCCCATTACGCTTTGGTCAACGTCACGTGGCGGCGTGGATTAAATTGTCAGGGTCGGAGAGGGGGGGAGAGGATTGAGCTGTGGCTATGAAGAGAAACCACGCGCGTTCAGGTCGCGCGCACGGGAGGAGGAGGAGGAGGGGGGGGGGTCGGGCGATGTGCGGGGGGATGACTGTGGGGCGGGTGAGGCTTTCGTCTCAACTTTGAACTTCCGTTCGACCCCGCGTGTTGCTTTGTGCGTGCGTGAGCGCATTCGCGCAGTCCTCGCAATTGAGCCGCAGCAGTTGCACGCGACCGATAAAAATGGTTTTTTTTAGGATTTACTGACACAAAGCCCTCTTGGATCCCGCGCCACTTCATCGAATCTGTCCGAGGATCTTCGTCAGACTAGAGAGACGGGCCCAAACTGCCCCTCCTGCGAACCAGACGTTGTGTGGCCCTATCGAACAGAGCGGTAGTCACACCTCGTGGCAAGCCTCACCTGTAGAGCCAGTGACAGTGTTTGGAGGCTCTCTCTTACGCTATCACAGAGCGGTCGTCACACCTCACGACGAGATTTCAACTCCCTCGCCTGGGTCCACAGGAGGTCGTGGGTTCGATGCAGACCCTGACGCCTGCTGTATATTTGGAGTCTGCGTGTGGATTTTTCTCCGCATCCTCTCAGTTTCTTTTCTCCCTACACATTTAGAATCATCGTCGCGCGTTGCGAGCATTTGGCTGCAATAGATGTCCACGTGGTAAGCCACTTCGTTGAGCTATCATTTGGGGACAGATCGCTTCCGAAAAAGAGCCATATAGCTCAGTGGACCTCATCAAGTTCAAGTTCATTGATTTTATTTTTATTTCAAGTTCATTTATTAGGTATAGCCCTGTGAGCCATTCGGCTCTTGAATCGGGTGCAACCGCAACAAACGGAAAACAAAAACATGAACAAGAAAACATCTTAAAGTGACTATGTGCAAACAGAAAATCCAAGAAAAGACAGCAAAAATATTGCAGAAAAAGCACCGTACACCAACGCTGTGTGCAAAAATCACAGTGGGATGCAAGTCAAACAACAACAACCACAAGAAAACTTAGATTAAGGCCATCAGTCTAACTCTGTAATACAACAAACACACATGGCCAAACCAAAAAAACTTTTCGAAAATCACCAAAATAAAGCCATAAAAGCAATGAAACAGTGATCATAGGAACTGTGACCGAATTTTCACAATAAACAACATGTACTACCAAACTCTGCAGCCATAGCTGGCTGCATGAGTCACTCCACAACAGCAGGAGCATCAGTCTGAGTTTCAACATTTTTCAATGCATCTTTAAGATCAGCACACTAAATCAAAACACAGATCATCACTTTGCAGCGATCATCCGGAGCGATCTGGTCAAATAAAACGTGGTTTAGTTTAGTAGTCACACTCCATGGCTTGAACGAGTGCCAGTGTTTGAAGGCTTTCTCATTGCTATATCACGGAACACTTAATGTCGGTACATTTCGTGCGCGTTCGTAAAGGTGCATGTGTTGCGTGCATTTAATATACTTGAGTGTCGCGTGTGAAATGTACGGGGTGAGGGCTGTGGAGACGCACCGCGCGGCCACGTGTTTGTTTCGATGTCGATCCTAATGGAACGTGTGAACTGGATGACAGACACAGAAAGACAGATCAACATTGTCCGTACAGATGGTTAACAAACCACCACCACCACTACCACCACCACTACCACCACCACCACCACTACCACCACCACTACCACCACCACTACCACCACTACCACCACCACTACCACCACCACTACCACCACCACTACCACCACTACCACCACCACCACCACTACCACCACCACTACCACCACTACCACCACCACCACCACTACCACCACCACTACCACTATCATCAGCAGCAGCATCACCATCAGCCATGATCAATCCACTACTGGATGAATGTCACAGCCACCAATCCGCCGTCATCTCTCACGATCCTTCGATGTGAAAAGCAACCACAACCAACCTGAACATAACACGGTGTACACATAAATATCCCCCGTATAGCCTGAACAGACTGTAGGGGCAAGTGCTGTTAGCGAGCATACACATATCAAAGTGTACACATTCCACTGTGTAGCTATTCCACATTACATGCCACGATGTGCACATATCACAGTATACACACACACACACCATGGTATACAAATTCCATTGATGTCGGCGTCAACGCAAGGGAACGGGCGGGGATTGCGAGAGGCAGATCGTGAAACTTCGTGACAGACGCGGTCTTTGCGAGCGACAGCTCCCGTCACTCCACTCTGCGACAAGTTTAAACGGAAAGTTGAAATGGAAAATCAACATTTGTGCAAACCGCTCCATTCCCAATATTTTGCTGCCTGAAAGTTTCATTATGGATCATTGCGCCCTCGTGATTTTAATAAACACTGAGGTCTGTAATAATTGCATGTGTGTGTGTGCGTGCGCGCTTGTGGGGAGCTGTAGTGTAGCGGTTAGCGCTACGCTGCGCTACGAACCTGGCCACCCGGGTTCGATTCTCGCTCACGGCCACCAACACCAGTGACGATTATCCGAACCGGTCCTGGGCCTCCCCTAGATCTACTCAGCCTTAAATGAGCACCCCGTGCGGTGTGTAAACATCGGCGGGCGTGGTGCTGGCCACCCACCCCCTCGTGTGCACGTGCCGGCCTTCATAGGTGCTCGCTAACAGCACTTGCCCCTACAGTCTATGAAGGCTATACGGGCGGTATTTGTCTTTGTGTGTTGGTGTCGGGGGATAAAGATAATTATCCCCAGTATAGCCTCGAACAGGCTATTGGGGCAAGTGCTGTTAGCGAACAGCTATTATGGGCGGAACGGCACACGAGGGGTTGTGGCCACCACCACGCCTGGCCGCCTTTGTCTTCCCGGTGCTGATGTTTACATACCGCATTTGAGGCTGAGTCGACCTGGAGGAGGCCAAATATTCGTCACTGAATATTTATGGGACCCTTTTTTAACGCCACTGTGAAGATGACCAAAATAATAATAATAATTCTAATAATAATAATAATACAGGAGGTGTTAATATGTTCAAACACCGAATAGACACCTCTCGAAAGGCATCGAGTCTGCATTAATCACACATGCCTGTGGTCTAAAAAAAAAAACCATCATCGCAACAAAACACGCAAAAAATGTCCTCCAATTGGCCCATGGCATGCAGAGACGCAGTCTCCTACGCGACCCCTGTCTCTACACCAACACAGAAGGACGCCGAGAGGCGAGCGGCACAACGGCAGTACAAACATCACAACGTTCAGCAGCTGCTCTTTGATTTTTTTCTCATCGTCACTGAATATTGGCTTTGAGCCCCACCCCCCCCCCCTGTGAGCCGAGTTTGACTCCTGCTCAAGGCCGACGATAATGAACAAACATCTGCACCGGTCTTAGCCATCGCCATGGTCAACTCTGCCTTTTTTTTTGCAAAGAAGATAAACCAATTACAGTGGTGGGCAAAGAGAGACAAAGGCGGCCGGGCGTGGTTTTTCAAGCCACATCTCGCCGCTTTGGTGTGCCCCGCAGTCCTTCACAGGTGCTGCTCACGAACAGCACTTGCCCCAACAGTCTGCCGCAGGCTATACGGGGGGCTTTGTCTTTGGTGCGATGGCGCTTAGCTACCTCGGGCACTCGACATTCGAAGCGACGCTCTTCACCCGGCCCACGACAATTCCATCATCGCGTTCACTTGCGCGGCGGAAAACCACCCCCCCCCCCCCCCCCCATCAGACTCGAGCAAGGGGTGTTTAATAATCTTTAAAGTCAATTCAGGGGCGAATAAAACAACAACAACAACAACAATCTCCTTCCCTCTCACCCACCCACCGCCGCACCATCACAGACAAACACGCCACCCCCCCCCCCAAGCCATTTGTGTTCCGCGTGGCTATTTACAGGACAGCAGAGACGTATTGCCCAACATCGCAAACACGCCGCGTAATATATTTAAACCCCAGCCACCGCCCCCCCCCCCCCCGCTAACTCCGGTGATGGATTTCTTTGGTACCCAAATAGAGAGGGGGGGGGGGGAGAGAGAGAGAAAGGACAAACCCAAGGGGAGACCGGGTAGATTTTTAATTTGTGTTCTTCTTCATCTGACCATTGTGCTTTGCTGTCCACCCCCTCCTCCTCCTCCACCCCTCGCTCGCTCGCTCGCTCCCAGTGTTCAAGGCGCAGCAGATGGAGTGCTGCGTGATGAGCCAGGCATTGTTTTGGGTGAGCGCGCGCGCGCGCGTGCGTGCACGCGTGCGTGCGGATGTCGCTCCCGCGTCACTCGAATGCGCGACGGTCACTGTGTTCCTGCCCATGAGCCCTGCGATCTGTCTTGTCAACGATGCCCTCTCCTCCTCCTCTCTCTCTCTCTCCTCTGTAGTTCGCGTCTCATCCGCTGTCATTCACTCTCCTGCTCCCTCCTTCACTCTCTCCTTCACTCTCCTTCGCTCTCCACTCTCTTCCACTCCCCCTCCCTCACCCTCCTCTCGCCTTCATCTCTCCCTCTCTCTCCTCGGTTCCAATACCGTCTGAGCCGAACTCTCCCCCGGCCGTTCTGCTCTCTCATCCACGCCACCTGCGCCTCGTGCGACGGCGACAACGACGAGGATGACGACGAGGAGGTGGTGGAGGAGGAGGACACGGGGACGGCGCTGCAGTTGTTGCTGCAGTTGTCGCTGCAGTTGTTGAACCCTCATTACTCTGGTAGTGCGTTGTCTTGGAACTGTGCGCCTTTTGGCGTCATCTGGTCGAACACCATATGAGACGAGGCTCCAAAGAAAGCTGTCTTTGGTGTGGACCAATCAGTTTCAAAGACAATGCATAAATTATCAGAGTATTGTTTTTTGTTTGCATTTGACTGCAAGTATTGTGGTTAATGTAAGCATGATTCCTTGCAAAAGGTATCAGTTTTGTTGCCAGAAAAAAGGGGAAAACCCTTATTAGTATGTTGCTGCAGTTGTTGCTGCAGTTGTTGCTGCAGTTGTTCATCAGTCACCCTCTGGTCGCGCTCCGCGTGCCGCGGGTGCCGAATGAGACGGCGAGTCGGCAGAGTGACCTCGGTGCGGGCGGGGGGGGTGGTGGTGGTGGTGTTGGTGCGGACGCACGGGCAAACGAACACCTCCAGAGACGCGGCCACATCGCGGGGTGCTGGCTGGCGTGGGGGTTGCGTTCAGCAGCAGCAGCAGCGTCGTGATTAGCGTGTGGCACTCCGCAAACACCGGGCAAGAAAAACACCCCATGTCTGATTCCCCGGGGCCCACGGCTGGCTTCCCGTTCGGTGGTGATCATCAGAACAGAACCGGTCGACTCAGCCTTAAACGAGTACCTGGTGAACATCGGCACTGAGGGGAGACAAAGGCGGCAGGGCGTGGTGACGCACACATCAGCCTACCCTCCGCCGTGTGCTGTGCCTGCCTTCATAGGTGCTGCTCGCTCACAGCACATGCCCCAACTTTCGACGTAGGCTGCACCGTGGGCATTTTGGTCTTCGTTGCGTCATTGTGTTCTCGATTTAAATTAACACTCGGAGATTAAAAAAAAACCACGAACCGCATGGCGTGGAACCACACTCATCGAGCAGCGGATTGACAGATGGGCTGAGTCTGTATGTGTGTGTGTGTGCCCACTACTGTGCAAGTTGGCACAGTAGAAGACACAGGTGGTGCATCAGCCAGTCGTCTCAGTCAGTCGACCCGTGGCACCTGCTGGGTCTGCCCCGTGACCTCCTCCTGCCAGCGGGCGTTCGACACTTCACGTGGCCTCAACGTGCACCTAGCCTGGCACAAGCGTCGTGGTGATGTCACCGCCACTTAGTGGCGAATGGCGGTTGTTGTTGTCGTCTTGAATCGCTCACACGTGCTCGATAACAGCACTTGCCCCGACAGCATGCGAAGGCTATATGGCGCGCCTTTTGTTTAATTTTTATTCCTGTGCACGCGCTCACGTGCGCGCGCTTAATACAACTGCACAATAGCTGCACGGATCTCGGATTCCTCTGGGTGTTCGAATGAACGAGTGCCACGTTTCGGATGATCAGGGGGGGAGGGGGGGTGAGAGCGGTGGTGCAGTGGTTAGCGCGGTGCCTGATTAACCCCCGAGGCATCATTTCGACTTCCAGCCACGGCTAACTTCGGCGGCGAGTGATATCCTAAGGGGCCGTCCATAAATGACGTCACGCACCTGGGGGGGGGGGGGGGGGGGTCAGACATTTGTGACGATGTGTGACAAGGGGGGGGGGGGGGGTGTTTGAGAAATGTGACGTCACATCAAAATGCGCAACTTTAAATGAATATAGACAACACGTTCTACTTAATAAAATATACTTTTCAATGAATGTTTTCTCCGATAACATCAGAGTGAAGAACAGTCTGTCTCCTCGACAGATCTGTTCTTCACCTGAGGACGGCTTCTTGCGTTGTGGCCGAAACGTCGTGAGAATTATTTTATTATGTTTTATTTTTATTATTTTATTATTTCCATTCTACGTGACTTTACCGAAATAACCAAGAAGATTTGAAGCATGTTTTATATATTTTTTTTTGGGGGGGGGGGGCAGAGCTTTGTGACGTCATATTTTATGGAAGGGGGTCTTACTTTTTGTGACGCCGTGTGACGAAGGGGGGGGGAGGCGGGTGGGGGTCAAAAATCGTCCAAAATCGCGTGACGTCATTTATGGACGGCCCCTAACCGATCCGGGCTCCCACCAATAGCGCCGATTTACGAAACAACTCGCAACTGACCAGCGTGGTGAAGTATGGTCTCGCCGCACTTTCGAATCTTTCACAACAACACGTTTGAGTCCCTGCATGAACACGAGCAAAGCTTGTCTTATTAAAAAAAAAGATAATAAATAATGCCATTTATATATTTACACACACACACACAACTACAATGTCCTCTTTACCAATGTTCTTCCAAAATTGCTATCGGCGTCTGTTAATGAGACCAATAATCCATTTGGAACCTCTTACCATGGCAGAACAGAGCCAAACAACCCTTCACGTGTAAGAATGTCCCGTGGATATTGCTCAACAACTTCAGAGAGCTCTTCAATCGTAATAATAACGATGGCAATGTTCTATATAACCCCGTAACATGTCAAGTTACATCGGTCCCACAAATCAAGAGCAGCCCTATCCCAACAGGCCGCCTGCACATCAACACACATTTCGTTTACTTCTGTTAACCTTTAAACACATTCATCACAACTCTGTCTGTGTGAGGACATGGATATCTATTTCAGTCTATGGGTCTCTATGTGAGTCTATGGGTCTCTATGTAAGTCTATGGGTCTCTATGTGAGTCTATGGGTCTATATGTGAGTCTATGGGTCTCTATGTGAGTCTATGGATCTCTGTGTAAGTTAATGGGTATCTATGTAAGTCTATGGGTCTCTATGAGGTCTATGGGTCTCTGTGTAAGTCTATGGATCTCTGTGTAAGTCTATGGATCTCTGTGTAAGTCTACGGGTGTCTATGTAAGTCTATGGGTCTCTATGTGAGTCTATGGGTCTCTGTGTAAGTCTATGGGTCTCTATGAGGTCTATGGGTCTCTGTGTAAGTCTATGGATCTCTGTGTAAGTCTATGGATCTCTGTGTAAGTCTATGGGTCTCTATGTGAGTCTATGGGTCTCTATGTGAGTCTATGGATCTCTGTGTAAGTCTATGGGTCTCTATGTACGTATATGGGTTTCTGTGTAAGTCTATGGATCTCTATGTAAGTCTATGGATCTCTGTGTACGCCTATGGGGTCTCTATGTAAGTATATGGGTCTCTGTGAAGTCTATGGGTCTCTATGTAAGTCTATGGGTCTCTATGTAAGTCTATGGATCTCTATGTAAGTATATGGGTCTCTGTGAAGTATATGGGTCTCTGTGAAGTCTATGGGTCTCTGTGTAAGTCTATGGATCTCTGTGTAAGTCTATGGGTGTCTATGTAAGTCTATGGGTCTCTATGTGAGTCTATGGGTCTCTGTGTAAGTCTATGGGTCTCTATGAGGTCTATGGGTCTCTGTGTAAGTCTATGGATCTCTGTGTAAGTCTATGGATCTCTGTGTAAGTCTATGGGTCTCTATGTGAGTCTATGGGTCTCTATGTGAGTCTATGGATCTCTGTGTAAGTCTATGGATCTCTATGTAAGTCTATGGATCCCTGTGTACGCCTATGGGGTCTCTATGTAAGTATATGGGTCTCTGTGAAGTCTATGGGTCTCTATGTAAGTCTATGGGTCTCTCAACTCAATCCACTTGAGAATCAGGTTCCATCACGGGTGGCTGAAACCTGCAATCAAACCCAGCTACTCAGCACAGAATTCCTCTTCAAAACCACCCAGCCACTGCTTCGGACAAGTACATAGACATATTGTTTGAACTTGTTAGTAATTCTGTACGTAATAATAATCACCATCACCTATGAGCTATCCACTGCTGGATGAAGTCAACCCAGAGGCTGTCACCGTCACTCACTGTTCTACAACGTCAACAATTCACCTTAGATGGATGCACGCGAGGCGATCTCAATGATCCATCTCCACAAGCGGCCACGGTGACGTTTCCCCTCCCATGAACTGCAATTCCATCGTTAGTCTCGACCACTGGCCATGCTGTATGTATGGTGAACTTCTTTCGCACCGTACGTAGCCAGCCGTAAGTGCGTTAGCGAGTGGGTGAGTGAGTGAGTGGGTGAGTGAGTGGGTGAGTGAGTCGGTGAGTGAGTGGGTGAGTGAGTGGGTGGGTGAGTGAGTGAGTGTGTGGGTGAGTGGGTGAGTGAGTGAGTGAGTGGGTGAATGAGTGAGTGAATGGGTGAGTGAGTGAGTGAGTAAGTGGGTGAGTGAGTGGGTGAGTGAGTGAGTGGGTGAGTGAGTGAGTGAGTGGGTGGGTGGGTGGGTGGGTGAGTGAGTGAGTGGGTGTGTGAGTGAGTGGTGAGTGAGTGGGTGAGTGAGTGGGTGAGTGAGTGAGTGGGTGAGTGAGTGGGTGAGTGAGTGAGTGAGTGGGTGGGTGAGTGAGTGAGTGGGTGAGTGAGTGAGTGAGTGGGTGAGTGAGTGAGTGAATGAATGGGTGAGTGAATGGGTGAGTGTATGTGTGTTAAACTTCTTTCGCACAGTACGTAGCCAACCGTGAGTGAGTTAGGTCAGGGAGTGGGTGAGTGAGTGAGTGAATGGGTGAGTGAGTGAGTGGGTGAATGGGTGAGTGTATGTGTGTTAAACTTATTTCGCACCGTACGTAGCCAACCGTGAGTGAGTGGGTCAGTGAGTGGGTCAGTGAGTGGGTCAGTGAGTGAGTGGGTGAGTGAGTGGGTGAGTGTATGTACGCTGAATTTCTTTCACACCGTACGTAGCCAACCGTTCTAATCGGAGGTGCCCACGGAAGGACAACAAACTGAACACAAAACGCAGTTGTAAAGAAATGAGTTCGTCAATCAAGACGATGATTTACAAGTGCATGGCTCCAGTGGCTTCTTAACATCGGAAAGGGAAGAGCGTTCCAGACGGCCGCAGACGCGGCGCATCTGAAAGCGCCGCGCGATGCAGCGGTGACCGCCGACTTTCTCCGATGGCTTAGCCAAGAAGTAGCGACTGCTGCTGCTGCTGTTGCGAGGATGAGCGGAGTTCGCGTTATAATGGATTATTGTTCCTTGATGAGATCAGCAGCGAGGTGATCGGCGGTTCATTGAGTGCGACCTTTGCAACACAGCGCAGCGAGCACCGGACGGACACGGCGACCCGCCCCTGCCTGAGCCTGCGCATTGAAAGCGTGGATCCAGGCGGGAGTTTGAAGACACAATTGTGATGCTACGAACATAACAGCTGTCCCACTGCGCCTCGCCTCGTGTGACGCGGTGACGAGATGTTAACTCCTCTCGACTGGTGTGCAGGAGGTCGTGGGTTCGATCCCGACCCTGACGCCTGCTGCTGTATATTTGGAGTTTGCGTCTCTCTCTCTCTGTCTCATCACGATGGCTAGGAGATGTTAACTACCTCGCCTGGTATGCAGGAGGTCGTGGGTTCGATCCCGACCCTGACGCCCGCTGTATATTTAGAGTTTGCATGTCTATCTCTCTCTCATCATCATCACGGTGGCTAGGAGATGTTAACTACCTCGCCTGGTACACAAGAGGCGGTGGGTTCGATCCCGACCCTTGACGCCTGCTGCTGTATTTGGAGTTTGCGTGTCTCTCTCTCTCATTATCATTACAGTGGCTAGGAGATGTTAACTACCTCCCCTGGTACGCAGGAGGTCGTGGGTTCGATCCCGACCCTTGACGCCTGCTGCTGTATTTGGAGTTTGCGTGTCTCTCTCTCTCTCTCATTATCATCACAGTGGCTAGGAGATGTTAACTACCTCGCCTGGTACACAGGAGGTCGTGGGTTCGATCCCGACCCTGACGATTGCCTGCTGCTGTATATTTGGAGTTTGCGTCTCTCTCTCTCTCATCATCATCATCACGGTGCCTAGGGGATGTTAACTACCTCGCCTGGTTTGCAGGAGGTCGTGGGTTCGATCCCGACCCTGACGCCTGCTGCTGTATTTGGAGTTTGCGTGTCTGCCTCGTGGTCGCGTGGATTTTTATCGTGGTCCTCTGGTCCCCCCCCGTCCACATTTAGAATCAACGTCACGCGTCCAGAGCATTTGGCTGTCCCCGTGATGATGATGATGATGATGTTGATAAGCCACTTGCGCTGGTCTGTCACTTATGGGCCAGGTCGCTTGTGACACAAAAAGAAACCTGGATAACCTCAATGGTCCTTAACGTAGTCAAGAATAATACATATATATATAGCTGTGTGGGTGCTCACTATGGGCACTTGTGCCACAACAGTCCATCGAATGCTATCGGGAGGTGGAGGGTTGGAGGGGTGGGGGCGATATTTTGCCTTTCCCTTTGGTCGCGATGCGCATCAGTATGCGATGCGCATCGTTTCACGCGGTACGGCGCGTGTCGAGCCCCCCCCCCTCCACCCCCCTCCACCCCCCCCTCCACTTTCCTCCACCCCCCTCCACCCCCCTCCACCCCTTCCACTCCCACCACCCCCCTCCACCCCCCTCCACCCCTTCCACTCCCACCACCTCCCTCCACACCCCTCCATTCCCTACCCCCACCACCCCCTCCACCCCCACCACCCCCTCCACCCCCACCACCCCCCTCCACCCCCCTCCACTCCCTACCCCCTCCACCCCACACCCCCTCCACCCCCCCACTCCCCACCTCCTCCACCCCCTCCACCCCCCTCCACTCCCTACCCCCACCACCCCCTCCACCCCTCCACTCCCTACCCCCCTCCACCCCACACCCCCTCCACCCCCCACTCCCCACCTCCTCCACCCCCCTCCACTCCCTACCCCCTCCATCCCCCTCCACCCCCTCCACCCCCCTCCACCCCTCCACTCCCTACCCCCTCCACCCCACACCCCCTCCACCCCCCACTCCCCACCTCCTCCACCCCCTCCACCCCCCTCCACCCCCTCCACCCCCTCCACCCCCTCCACCCCGCCCCCCCGGTGTGTCCACGACTCCCGTCCGCTCACCGTCACCACCGACTGCGAGGCCTCGCGCGGCGGTCAACACTCGCGCGCCTCCTCCCCACGCACGAACCGT